>NW_006408523.1:17791760-17793117 GCF_000296735.1 Chrysochloris asiatica | reverse complement strand
AATGCCTGCCTCGAAAAATTCTGAATCAATAGTTTTGTTGATTATCAGTATTATTACCTAATTGAATCCATCTGGTCCATGCATCTCAATGTGTAGTTGGAGAACTAACTACTGCCTGCATTTGTCGTTTTTATTAAATGCCATCGAGCCAGTTCTGACTCATAATGACCCTGTATAGAGTTTCAGAATGACCCTGTATAGAGCAGCTAGTGGGTCTGAACTGCCGACTACACAGTTAACAGTAGAGTTTATCCTACAGCACCACACCATGACACTATAAGTAAACTGAATTCACTGTTAAAATGCACATTCCCAGGTCCCACCCCAACCTATCACTACTAGAACCATGGGGGGGGGGGAGGTTCCATTTTTACAAAGCATACTAAAAAATATTGTTGAAATACGTATACATGACTTTCATACCTAGAGGGAAGGTGACATTTACCCTCTGCCATCTGCTGGCTTTCCTTTCTAATGCTCTCTCTGGGTAATCTTTAAATGGGTCTAAAACATATTTTCCTACCTCCCTGAGGGCAGTCAGTAATAGCTAACTATGAAGTATAATAAAGGTAGTAAGTCTTTCTTCAGGCCTTCCCTGACCCCACAACCTCAGGTTCCCTTTGAGCCCCGAAGTCTATACAACATATGCTGTAATAACTTTCATCTCCAGCTCCCAACAGCCCTGAGTTACCATCAAAGTCATTACCCACTCATGGCAACCCCATGTGTTATCAGAGCAGGACTGTGCTCTACAGGATTTTCAGTGACTGAGTTTTTGGAGCACCCCTGAGTGGATTCAAACCAGCCAAGCACACTACTGGCCCTTTATACCACCCAAGACTCCTTAAAAGTGGATACCAGTCTCCTAACTTTAGAAGACAGAGGTGCACGTGCATATGGCCACAGGGAATTTTCAGGGCCAAGGATCAGATCTGAGTTCATCTGATTCCTAAGTCCAGATCCTCCCACTGCACTACTGCCATCCATCTTGAACTCAGAGAGGAAACCGTGGAAGCACCCTCACGTTAGGAGGTAAAGGGTCTCCTGGCCCCATGTGTGTTAGGCAGACTGCATTCTGTACCTCTGGGATACACACCCAGCCACAGCTGAACTGACAGCTTGAAAGATGTAATTCAAGAGGGAGCTGTTGTCGGGAACCATGAGTTGACTCCGACTCACAGAGACTCCAGGTAAAACAGAGCAAACAATGCCCATCCTGAGCCATCCTCACAGTGGTTCTTATGTTTGAGAGTCCTCCCCCTAAACAGGTGCCACCTGGAGTTCTCGAATGGACACTAGTTAACACCTTTCATGCCTGCCAGATTCAAGACACTGAGGATAAAGGCAAAAAAAAAAA
>NW_006408523.1:17789455-17791325 GCF_000296735.1 Chrysochloris asiatica | reverse complement strand
CTATAGGAGATATATGTATAAAACTTATACTGTTCAAACTCACCAGCTGCTCCTCGGAAACCCTATACAGAGTCGCTATGAGTCAGAACCAACTCAACTTAACAGTAGCTATTTATTTCACTGTGGAATTAGTACCCAATTGCAATACATCATTGGGGTGCTCTTGCTTTGACCAGTAGTTATGGAAAATTATCAAAACCCAGTAATTAAATGCTTAAGAAAGGAGAACTGGATCAGGTCAGAGAAAAAGTTCTAGAACGCTAACCCAGCCTCCACCATTTGTAGTCCCTAGGTGGCACAAACAGTCAAGCACTTGACTACTAGCCAAAAGGTTTGTAGTTCAAGCCCACCTGAAGTGCCTTGGAAGACAGACCTGGTACTCTGCTTCCATAAGACCACAAGCCTGAAAACCCAGGAAGCAGCTCTACACAACATGCATGAGGTTGTCATGACCTGGAGTCAACTCAACAGCGACAATGAAGAACAGAGAGATCAGTATGAAGTATTAAGGAATTGGAACCGAAATCAGGGTTCATCATGATCAAATTTTTCTATGCATTCACGGTCAGTATTTACTAAGGCCATCACCACCAACTTCTCCAAACCACTCACTGCACTCAGCCATTCCTGTTTCCCCTCATGTCATCAGCTTTGCCTGAGATGCATCTCCAGAGAGTGTCTTGACACCAGTGGCTGATTCCACAACAGCTCTGGTTGTGTGAGCTGGCAGTTCACCGACTGGCACAGCCAGCACAGGGGGCGGGCAAGGTTTCACCATTCTCCTGCAGACCGAGTGCATCTAACCAAAGATCTGCCTCAACGGTGTCTCTGGAGGAAAGTTCTGTGCGACTAACCATGATGTTCTGCAGGACAACATGTATGTTCTAGAGGAATGCAGGGCACACCCTAAGAGCCTGCAAGGCATCCCCAGGAAGCCAAGAGATTTGACAATCTAGTGGCCAACTGGACCCAGTTCATAAACTATGCTACTTACTTCTAATCAGGAGAGAAAGAATGATCCAATAAACGATGAAGGGAAAATGATGGGCTGCTCTGGGGAAGTTGGGCCTACAGCATATGAAATGAAATGCTAAAAGAAATTCTAGTTGTTATACACTGTTAAAAATGAAACCATACACACCTAAAAGAAAATGAATATGGAGATTTAGCTGATCCTGATGTTGAAAATAAAGACTTATTAACAATGAACAAAAGTCAACAAGACAAACCAAACAGGAAAGATCACTGCAATTAATAATATATAAATTTAAAACTTCTGAACAAAACTAAAAGACCTAAAGAAAACTGGAGAAATATTTTAAATATTATTATAAGTTATTTCAAAACAAATATCTCATAGAAAACATGCCCCAAACCCCGTTACTAGATGTTGTTGTGAAGTGCTGTGGATTTGGTTCTGTGTGGTGACCCTGGGTAGAGCTTCTAAGGCTTTTTAAATCTTTGCAGAAGCATAAAGCCTCATCTATTCCCAACAAACCGACTGGTGGGCTCAAACCACTGACCTTGTGGTTCATAGTCCAGTGCTTATTGTATGGAGCCATCACACTCCCAACAGACAGTTCTAAGTAATACAAATAATTATAACAGGAAAAAAAAGTTTCATCTCACTAGTATTCAAATACATCCAAATTAAAATTATTAGATACTATTGACTACTAAATTATTAGATACTATTGACTACTAAAGACCAAAGACCAGAAGAGTTGTGGGATGACATCAAGAATATCATACATGAAGAGAGCAAAAAGTCATTAAGAAGACAAAAAAGAAGGAAAAGATCAAGATGGATGTCAGAAGAGACTCTGAAACTTGCTCTCCAACATAGAGAAGCCAAAGCAAATGGAAAAAT
>NW_006408523.1:17765561-17787530 GCF_000296735.1 Chrysochloris asiatica | reverse complement strand
TGAGGTTGGCCCAGTATCGGGCAGTGTTTCATTCTGCTGTGCATAAGGTCATTATGAGTCGGTGCCGACTCGACGGTACCAAACAACAATTTACTTTGAAAAAATTTTTTTAACTGAATACCCAAAGTTGACAATGAAATGAGCCCAGAAACCACTATTTAGAAAGCAAACTGGTCCCAATTCTGTTGGAAAGCAATTTGGCCTTTTAACTAGTTACAGTATTTCTATAGTTAACTATAGAAAATTAAAAGAAAAATGGAATCAGGATTGAAAACAATTTCATTCTGTAGAAAAGCAGCACACATCTGTGCTTGAGGATGTTTGTGGGGAGAAAAACACTGAAGAAAAACAACCAATAAGAAATCAGTAATGCCTACCCAGATCATAGAAATAAATCACCCTTATTCATTGCTTCTTTTCCATAGTTGTAAATTTCTTACAGAAATAGAAAGGTTTTTAAAATCCGCTTAATATATGACTGCTCTTTGACCCAAGTCAAATTTGTGCTATAGAAGCATCAAAATGCTTGCAGCCCCCTTCATATAAAAGTTATTAAGTTAGCTGTTGGCATCATTTAAGTAGATAGCAACCAGTGTTCAGGTTTAGAAAGCAGATGATATTTGAGGAGAAAAGCAAACACCCAATTAGCGGATGAAAAAGTGGGGGTTTTTCCTCTACAATGTGGGCTTGGTCTCCCTGTGTCTTTGAGTGAGGTTCATTTAATCTTTAAGCTTTCCTGCTTACTATGAGAGAAGTACACCAGGAATTCACTAAGTTGCCTCAAACTTTAAAATTCTTGGAGCTGCAAAAAGTAGATAAATATAGGAAGGCCATCACGATCCATGACTGACTTCACAAAGTCATGCCATTCTTTGGAAAGCACTCCATCCCTGGGGATGCTGAAGCTGCTGGGATAAGTCTCATACTTGGAGAACTGCTGTCTCCAACAGCACGGTGACTTATGGTCCACATACACCAACAAGAAGAATTTTAAGAACTTCCCATGAGAAGCTCCAGCCTATAAGAAAAAGGTGTGCCACAAACTGATAAGGAACTAACTACTTGCCAAAAAGGTTAATGATGCAAACCCACCCAGAGGCATATTGGAAGGAAAACAGATCAGGCAATCTGCTTCCAAAGTCAGTCTTGAAAACCCTAGGGAGCAGTTCTACTCTGCACACACTGGTCAGCATGAGTCCAAAGAAACTCCACAGCAACTAGCCACACGTGCGCAGGTGGACCCATGATGATTCCGAGGTAGAAAGAATGAATTCTCACCTTCCAAGTGGGAGACCCAGTTAGATTCCCAGCCAGTGCACCTCCTCCACCCTTCAGTGGGTGGAACTTTCAGACTAAGAAAAAAGGTCTGAGGATCTAGTTCCAAAAACCAGCCAATGAAAATCCTGTGGTTGACAACTCTGAGATCCATACTAATCATGGGGCTAGGCAGTGTTGTGCCCAAGGTTAACATGAGTCAGGGCGAATTAGACAGCAAAAACAACAACAAAAACAACCCCTATAGAAACAACACAATACAGCAGTTATATAGGAGTCCTGGTGTGGCGCTGCGGGCTAATGCGTCAGACTGCAAAGTCATTTGAACTGCAAGGTCAGTGGTTCAAGCTCACCAGCTGCTCCTTGGAAACCCTATACAGGGTGGCTATGGGTCAGAATCGACTCAATGGCAGTGAACAACAACAGAGCCAGATTGCCTAGCTTTGGATCCTGGCTTTACCACTCATTCATTAGCTGTGTGGTCTTAAGCAACTTACTCACTTCTCTACTTCGATAACTTCATGTGTAAAACAGAGATAACTTTTTCCTACACCCGCAGGGAAACCATCGTCTTCCTATCTCCTTCAACTCTTCAGTTCTAGTAGAAGAGTCTATCATCCTGCTTGAAGGAAAACATCTGCCTACTTCCAAGTTGGAATCCTGGTGTGGCACTACAGGTTAATGCACTGGACTGCAAGGCTGGTTTGAACTGCAAAGCCGGCAGTTCAAGCTCACTAGCCGCTCCTCGGAAACCCTATACAGGATCACAACAAGGGCACTTAACAACACTTTCAAGTTCAGTGCTTATCCTACAGCGCCACACCAGGACTCTATTTACTAAGGTAACCACATCCATATTCCGTCTTTCTCTGCCCCCTCTCCCTTTAATAAATGGCCACCAGAGAGGTGTCCTTCAATACTGGATTAATTACAAAACAAGACTAGAGTGGAGCTCTAATCCCCTTGGGCTCTCCTGAGTTTCCCCATTTAAAAAATAAACATGTGAAATATGGGGGGAAAGAGGAAAGGGCAGAGATCAATAAACAAAAGGTCTAATTATCAACCAAGTGTGATTAAAGTCCATCTGTCACAGATTGTTGTTGTTGTTGTTAAGTGCCATGGAGTTGGTTCAGACTCATAGTGACCCTGGATAGGGTTTCCATGGAGCAGCTGGTGGGTCTGAACTGGCACCCTTGTGGTTCAAATTGACTTTGCCATCCAGTGCATCATTCTGCAGCGCCACACCAACTCCACCTGTCACAGACACTAGCTAGAAAACCTTCTTTATGATGCTTCACCTCTGAACATTTGCACTGTTTCCCCGTGTGTTTTAAGACCATAGGACTCCTTGTCAGAACTACCTACTCCAAGGCCAGGGATGGCTTCTCAGAGAGCTAGAGACCCGGGTCAGTTCGCTTTCCACAGGTCTCTGAGACTGCAAACGAGAGCAGTCCTCACAGTTGTAGGTGAAAATATTAGTAACAGGGAAAAGAGCTGGTCAGAGATATACTCGTCTTGCCTATGAGTGTTCCAGTCAGAAACAAAACGTGGAAGCGGATTTTTTCAAGAGTGTCCGTTCTGTAAATGATTTAAAAGATAAACTATGATTTAACCACATGAAATTTGCCACAACAACGTTCCACTACACACACACACACACACACACACACACACACACACACACACACACACACGGACACAGAGAGAAAACCACATGGCAGAGAGTGAGACAAGGCAGGAGCTCAAAAGGAGGTGGGAAGCAGCTGTCACATAACGAACATCGGAAGGGGTGGGGACGCTATTAGGGAATGGTGCTGGTCCAGGACACCAATTAGGCTTTGAGTCAGATTAGATAGAGGCAACTGTTCATAAACTGCGTATTTATAAAGGTGAGGTGAGTGTAGTTTTCGTTCAAAAAAAATTGAGAATCCTTGAGTGGCACTTGAGAGGGTGGGCGTTTGGGGGTTCCAGGTTGTGCTCCCCTGCGGACTGAAGGAAGCCACTTTGGCAGCCTCGGTTCTCTGTCTCTCCATCTCCTGTTCCCGCTCCTCTGCCCGGGCACTGAGGGATGATGGGGCCGCGAGACACTTCAGGAAGACAGGGTGACCTGCAAGTGCCCTGCGGCCCCAGGTCCCGCAGCCACCGGTCCTGTGTGCGGGGGCGGAGGCCGGCAACACGAGGTCGGCCGTGAAGGCCCATGCGGCGGCCACAACGCGGCAGGAACCCCCGGTGTGGACAGATGGGATCAGGCGGAAACCACTTCTCTCGCTCCGATCTCCGGCCACCCAACCCCAAAGACACCGGTGGCATCAGGCACGAGCCCGGGCAGAGAGCTTCCGCGGATGAGGATGGCTGATCAAGGGAGGAGAGGAGCGGATTACACCCTCGGGGACAAGCCTGGCGGAGGCGCGGCGGGGTCGCGACGCCCAGATTACTCACCAGAAAAACACGCGCGAGCAGAGGTTCGCGCCCTGCAGCGGATTGGGCTTCACCTCCGGGTACACCGGCAGCATCTTGCGGGCTGGAGGCGGGCGGGGAAGGGTCCCGGGCCAGGGGTCGCACGGCCCAGACAGCGGTAGCCGCTACTGCTGCTCCTCGGCAGAGCCAGGAAAGATGCTAGAGCACCGGACGCCGTGCGGGTCCGCTACAGCGAGAGCCCGAGAAACACCCGCTTCCGGAAGCCGGGTGCCGGCGGCACGCCCCCGTCCCCGCCTCCCGGGGCCGCCTGGGGGCTGCCGGTGACGTGCCGCAGCCGCTGCCTCGAACCCGGGGATGTCGCTCTAGGTCAGAAAGGTGGTGCAACTGGGAGAAATAGCTGCTGGTCTCACGTTGCACAAAAGTGCGGAGGTGCAAGTCCTGGAACGCAGCCCTGGATCCACGCGCAGGTGGGAGGCGAGGAGGAGCGAGCTGGCGCCGCAGGATGGAGGTTAGGCAGACATAGCGGGGTGGAGAACCCGACGCCACTAGCCCGCCCCTTGGAGGCCTGGCGACGCCGAGGCACCCACGTGTTGGGACCTGACTGCAAACTTTGCGAAAGAGTTAAAGATCAGAGCCAAGGCAACAAAACCGAAGGCTACGAGGGGAGGTGCTAGTTCTCGCTTCCCCAGCTTCTTAGAAACGCCCCCTCGGCTGCCAGTTTCTAAGGACTGGAGAAAGTTACCAGACCGCTTTAGCAGCCCGCCACTTGGGCGCATGCCTTCATCAGGACCAAACATGGGTGCTGTGGGAGGTTCCTCAAATGTGCCTGCCAAACATTTGACCTCAGACAACTCAAGGTTTTAGCAGATTATCTTTATAGAGCTGTAAAACCTAAAGAAATACAGCTAATAATATTTGTTGTTGTTGATGTGTGTTCAAGAGACAATTAGAAGACCTCAGATGATTTTGGAAGAAGTAAAGGCTGTCCACCTCATGTATTAGAGGGTGGACTTCTCGGATATTTTCGCTGCTCTTTTGGATTGAGAAAGGGAAGCTATGAGAGAGAGAGAGAGGTGGTTTTATGATTTCTCTCATCTGGCCTTCACAGCCTCGCAGAGTAGCCGTAGATAAAAAGAACATAAGTTATAGAAGGCCAGTAATGCATACTTTTGGTTACCTCACCTCATTTTAGCTAACAAAGCCCTGTTGAATAGCTATGTTATAGAGGAGAAAGGTAAGGATCAAAGAGACAACTTGTCCAAGATCTAAAAATAAAGCTGTGGTTGAGTTCCGACTCCCAGTGACCCCAAGTGTTACAGAGTAGAAGTGTAATCCTGGTATGGCGCTGTAGGATAATGCACTGGACCGAAAGGCCAGTTTGAACCACAGTCAGTGGTTCAAACCCACTATCCACTCCTGGTAAACCCTATACAGGGTCACTATGAGTCAGAACTGACTGGAAGGCACTTAACAACAACAGTCTTTACAGAGGAGTCCAGGTATGGTGCTGTAGGATAAGCACTGGACGGCAAGGTCGATTTGAACCTTAAAGTCAGCTGTTCAAACCTACCAGCCACTCCCCGGAAACCCTATACAGGGTTGCTGAGTCATAACCAACTCAATGGCACTTAACAATAAAAGCAACAGTCTTTACAGGAACAGATTGTCAGGTCTTTATACCAAGGCCTCGCTGGAATTCCAACCTTTCGGATTAATAATCAAGGGTCGACCATTTGTGCCACACAGGGACTTTCAGCCTTCTTAAAAGTGAAAGAATGATGAAACTGAAGTCGAGGCTGAGAATGGTCAATCTGGCTGGTGGATGAAAAGTGGCCAGAAGACACTTGTTGAATGAGAGCTTCTAAGAATGAATAAACAAAATCACGGTCCAACTTTTGAATGTGCACTCGTAAGTCTTCACTGATGTGTATGGTTACCTAACCAGCTCATTGACTTTGCTTCCCTTTAGCCCTGAATGAAGAAAAATAACAGGTTTCAAGTTAATGGTGCTTGAAGCAAGATAACATTATTATTAAAAAATTTCTCATGTACCTTTATTAAATCTAATTAATAATGATTTTTAAAGAAAGCCACAGTATTAGAAATTGGCAAAGAACAAGGTACCAGGAATTGATGGAATAAAAATTTAAATCTTTCAAGAAAGTGAGGCGGCACAGGAGGTACTCACTCATCTCTGCCAAGAAATTTGGAAGACAACTATCTGGCTGACTGATTGGAAGAGATTCATATTTGTGCCCATTCGAAAGAGAGGTGACCCAACAAAATGCAGAAATCATCAGACAATCTCTTTGATATCCCATGCGACTAAAATTTTGCTAAAAGTAATATAGAAATGGCTACAAGCATACATTGACAGAGAACTTCCATAAGTTCAAGCCAGATTCAGAAGAGACCATGGAACAAGGGGATATCATTGCTGATGTCCAATAGATCTTGGCTGAAAACAGAGAATATCAGAAAGATGTTTACCTGTGCTTTATTGACTATGCAAAGGCTTTCAATTGTGTGGATCATGACAAGCTATGGACAACATTGCGAAATATGAGCATCCCTGAACATTTACTTGTGCTCACGAGGAATCTGTACCTGGACCAAGAGGCAGTTGTTTGAACAGAACATGGGAATGCTGAATGGTATAAAATTAGAAAAGGTGTGTGACAAGGTTGTATTCTTTCACCATACATATTCAGTCTGTATGCCAAGCAAATCATCCGAGAAGCTGGGTTCTATGAAGAAAAACATGGCATCAGGATTGGAGAAAGACTCATTAACAACCTGCGATATGCAGATGATACAACCTTGCTTGCTGAAAGTGAAGAGGACTTGAAATATTTACTGATGAAGATCAGAGAGCACAGCCTTCGGTGTGGATTGCATCTCAATGTCAAGAAAACAAAAATCCTCACCACTGGACCAATAAACAACAATCTTTTCTCAACAGAGAAAAGATTGAAATTGTCAAGAACTTCATTCTTTTTGGATCAACCATCAACACTCATGGAAGTAGCAGTCAAGAGATCAAATGACGTATTGTATTAGGCAAATCTGCTGCACGAGAACCTTTTAAAGTATTGAAGAGCAAAGATGTCAGCTTGAGGACTAAGGTGTGCCTGGCCCAAGCCATGGTATTTTCAATAACTTTATATGCATGCGAAAGTTGGATAGTGAATAAGGAAGACTGTAGAAGAATTGATGCCTTTGAGCTATGGTTTTGGAGGAGAATACTGAAAGTGCCATGGGCTGCCAAAAGAACCAATAAATCCGTTTGGAAGACGTGCAGCCAGAGTGCTCCTTGGAGGTCAGGATGGCCAAACTTTGTCCCTTATACTTTGGACATATTGTCAGGAGGGACCAGTCGCTGGAAAAGGATATCATGTTTGGTAAGGTGGAGGGTCAGAGAAAAAGAGGAAGACCCAGTGAGATGGATTGGCCAAGTGGCAGCATTGATGGACTCAAGCGTGGTAACAGTAGTGAGGTTGGCCCAGGATCAGGCAGTGTTTCATTCTGCTGTGCATAAGGTCGCTATGGGTCAGTACCGACTCAATGGCACCTTACAACAACACACTAGTAACAAATTTTTTTTGTGAAGGCTGTTGGATAAGAATGGTAAAATGTTCATTTGGGGAAGCAGGTAATGGGATTTATTATGCTCTTTTCTTGATATTTTATGTACTTTTGAGAATTTTCATCACAAAGCGAAAACAATTAGAACCAAGTGGTTTAGAAAAGGATATTCCTCAGTGTTCAAATGGTAAACACACTAACAGAAAGGTTGGCATTTCAAATCCACCCAGAGATACCAGGAAGAAAGGCCTGATTATGTACTTCTGAAAAAGTCAGCTATTGCAAATACTTTAGAGCACAGTTCTACCTTGACACACGTTATCAACCATGAGTTGAGAGCAGCTCCATGGTGACAGGTATTAGAAGCTGAAATTATTTTGTTTTCAGTCTTCTGAAAAACAGTTTCATTAATGAGACTAAGAAAAACTATATCCATTCCATTTTTTATTGTTCTTTGACCTCATTTTCAAATAAGGCAGTTTATAAGCCAAAAACCCTTCTCTGATTTAGTTCTCTTTCAAACTCCCTAAATTTTCTAATCTACTAACTTGAGATGTAACTCCTCAGTTACCAGTTATACTTGGAAGCAGAAGTATCTGCTCCTTTGAAGTCTAGAGACGTCTTCCCTTGTCAGATTATGCCAGACCTCTCTGCTTCCTGATAGTGTCTCAGAACCAAAGCAGTCTCAAAGGGCCACAATGCTCAATCCCTTCAACTTCAACTTCTGCTGACTCTTTTTTTTTTTTCTTTTTTTTCCCTAAGTTCCTTTTGAAACTTCTTAACATTCTTCTCTAAACTGTCATGAATTTGGTTTTAGAGGCAATACTGAAAACTCTTGACTGGGGTCAGAGGACAGGGTTCTAAACTTTCTATACTTTTACCTAGTCTTCCTGTTTCTTAGTTTTCTCAGGAGACTAAAAATTCCCATTCTTCCTGCTTCACAGAGTTATTATGAACCTTATGACTTGTGAATATATTTTGTAAAAACCTATGATATATAAGAAACTTTGGTGGTACAGTGGGTTAAGCATTTGATTGCTAGCCACGAGGTCAGCAGTGGAACTTACCAGCTGCTCCCACAAAGATGTACCGACTCAGAAACCCTGAGGAGCACTTCTATGCTCTCCTATTGCTATCAGTCAAAATTGACTTGAAGGCAGTATCATCTCAAAAGGTCTTGACGCGTAACTAAAAGGGGGAATAGTTAATCCTTCATTTCAGGGACGGACGATCCCAGGACCATCAAGAAGGAAGAGCGTGAGTGGAGTGTGAGATCCTACCTAGAAAAGCAGCAACAGCAGGGACAGTGGCAGAGACGATGGCATGGAGAGAGAAAGCAGCTGCGGCCTCTAGGCCCTTGGACTGAGAAAGGCTATGCACCTGAAGGCAGGAGACTGACTGGCAGAGTGTGCCCTTAGTACTTTTAAATGATTATAGATTTTTTGGTTTGTACATGTGCATCCATTCGTTTTGCTTTGTTCACTTGTGAAATTATCAGATGTCAAAGGGAAGCCATAAGGAGGAAATAGGACACTGTTATAGCAGGGAGGTGGTTGGCAGCATTGAGATGAAACACAGCATATAATTTGATGAATGTAAAATTGATGGTCTTGTCTGTTAACCTTCACTCAATTTGCCTTAAAAAGTTTTTTAAAAAATAAGACAGGTCTTAAAGAATCAGAATTTCACCAGGTGGTCGTGTGTCAGGAGGGGTGAAGATGTAGTTCCATGTAGAGGGAAAGGCAAAAGGAAGACACCACCTTGTCTAAGATACCTTGTTAGGAAGCAAGATGATTTTGGGGTCAGATTGAAAAAGGCTCATAGGCCACCCTAGGGAGATGGGGCTATATCCTTGCAACAACAGGGAATCACGAAAGGTTTCTATGTCTTGGAAAGATAAAGCAGGCATCTATGTGAAAGATGGGTTTAGAAGACACTGAGGATTTGTGTGGCACTGCGGGCTAATGCACTGGACTGCAAGGTCCGTTTCAACCACAAGGTCAATGGTTCAAACTCACCAGCCACTCCTCAGAAATCCTATACAGGGTCGCTATGGGTCAGAACTAACTTGACGGCACTTAACGACAAAATGAAGGTACTCTACAATAAAGCAGCAAAGAACTGGAACCTGGCAGTGAGGATGGAGAGAAACACCGTCAGCAAGAGAAATCTCTGAGGGAAGACTCACTTGTTCCTTTTTACTTTCAAATGTGGCAATTATAAGTTTTGGGGGAGCGTGGTAGCACAGGACAGTGAACCATAAGGTTCAAACTCACTAGCCACTCCCCAGAAGAAAGATTAGTCTCTCTGTTCCCACAAAGGTGTACACCCTGGTAAAACCCTATACAGGGTCTCCCTATGATGACACTTAACAACAGCTATAAGTTTTTAAATGATACATGAGCCTTACATTGAATGTCTGTGGACAGCAGTAACCAACTAATGGCCAGACTCTAACCCTGAGTTTCTCTCTCACTCACGAAAGCAAGTGAGCAAGTTATGTTCTTATAAAAATAGCCTTGAATGTGCTTTCGTTTATATGAAGAAGTTAGTCATCTCAGATTTCAGATTTTCATAGTTTTATTAGTAACAAATTACATGCGTCATACTTCTGAATTGATCTCAGTTATGTATGTTATGACCTTGACATAGAGAACCACTGATGTAAAAAAAACAAAAAACTAGAAAAACTGCTTGCAAATGTTTGAGTCAGAATATTTTATTTGGCATCCTTTAAGATATAATAATATTAGAAATTGAAGCTGTTTTGTTTCAGTCTTTGAAGAAACTATTCTGTTATTAAGGTGAGTTGTCCAGAAACTGCTAAAAGTTGACTATAGTATCCTCAGAATAGGACACACCTAAAGTAAAGAAATCTCTGCCTCTACTGCATTCACAGTCTAGAAAAAGAATAGATGAAAATAAAAGTATATGTAAATTTCAAAATCCATCCTGCCAATCATATAATCCTTTTTGAAAGGTATATATACATACATATAACTATATATATATATATACATATAACTTTATATATATATATTTATAACTTTATATATATATATATATGAAGTTTCTATAAGATTTTCATAAAAACATTACACCCAATGTTAATAAAGGCAAAGCGTAATAAGCACTGTAATTAGTAAAAGTATAAATTATGAATCAGTAAAAGTATAAATTAGGAATTGATTTTTTAGAAAACAATTTATCAATACAGTATTTCTTTAGAACTTTAAACATTCATCTTTAACTTAAAAAAGAATCATTAAGGGAAAGAAGTCTTGGATAGACATTGATTTATATATAAATTTATTTGTGTGCTAATATCAGGACAGTGCTTATTATAGTAAAAAAATAATAATAAACAGCTAAACATTTGGCAATAATAAATGATTAAGTAGGTGAGTCACTTTTGAACAAGTGTTCATTGAACACCTACTGTAAGTCAGGTACTCTTCAAGGTATTGGGGATCACTTGTAGGCAACATAAATCAGATCTCTCATGGTGTTTTCAAGTAGGGAAAGAGATAGTAAAGAAACTAAATGATTGCAGGTTGTGATGAGAACTATGAATAAAATAAATAGGCTGATACAAAGCAGTACTTGGATGTGGCAGGGGGACCTTGATTTAAACTCCGTGGACAGGAAAGTCTACTCAGAGAGAGACTATAGCTAAACCATGACTACTAAGAAAGAGCCAGCCTTGTATAATCTGGGAGCAGAGTGTTTCCAACCATTGGAACATAGTTGGTTGCTAATGACCTTAATGAGGCAACAAGACCAGAAGTGGTATGAGTTTGGATGGTGAAGCAAACAGGACAGGTAATGGGTAGAGAGACGAAAGTTAAGCAGAAGTGGACAAGTTGATCTTGAAGCATCTGTAAAGCATGAAAGGAGTCCCTAGATAGGGCAGATGGTTAATGTGCTCAACTGCTAACTGAAAAGTTGGAAGCTCAAGTCTACCAAGATGAGCCTTGGAAGAAAACTCTGGCCATCTCCTAGAAACATCTGGCAATCCGTGATACTTTTAGTATTCTTCTTTAACACCATAATTCAAATGTGTTGATTCTTCTGCAGTCATCTTTATTCATTATCCAATTTTCACATGCATGTGAGATGATTGGAAATACCAAAGTGTGGGTCAGGTTCACTTTAGTCATCAAAGTGACTCTGCCCTTGAACCTTTAAAGAGGTCTTGTGCCACAGATTTGCCTAATGCAATATATCCTATGATTTCTTGATTGCTGCTTCCATGAGTATTGATAGTGGATCCAAAATGAAGTCCCTGACAACTTCAATCCTCTCTCCAAGCACTGGACTACTAACCTCAAGGTTTGTGTTTCAAACACACCAGCCACTCTTTGGAAACCCTATACAAGGTCACTATGAGTCAGAACCAACTTGAAGGTCAGTAACAACAACAGATGGAATAAATATGAAAGGATACAACCCTGGCACACACCCTTCCTGGTTTTAAACCATTCAGTATCCCCTTGTTCTGTTCCAATAACGGCTTGTTGGTCAGCTACAGGTTCCTCATGAGCACAATGAAGTGTTCTGGAAAACCCATTCTTTGCAATGCTATCTGTAGTTTGTCATGATCTACACAGTCAAAACCTTTTCACTATCAACAAAGCACAAGTAATTTCTGGTATTCTCTGCTTTCAGGCAAGACATCAGCAGTGATATTCCTAGTTCTGTATCTTCTGGGAGTCCTGGTGTGGTGCTGTGGGTTAGTGCACTGGACTGCTAAGTCAGTTTGAACTGCAAAGCTCGTGGTTCAAGCTCACCAGCCATTCCTCAGAAACCCTATATGGGGTCGCTATTGGGTCGGAATCAACTTCGATGACACTTAACAACAACATATCTTCTGGATCCGACTTGAATTTTTGGCAGTTTTCTGTTGATGTACTGCAAAGTTCCAACCGTTTTAAAAATCTCCTCAGCAGAATTTCACTTGCATGTGATATTAATGACACTGCTCAATGATTTCCACATTGCATTGGGCAACCTTTCTGGAATGGGCACAAATATAGATCTCTTCTAATCAATTGGCCAGATCTTCCAAATCTCCTGGCACAGATGAGTGAATGCTTCTAATGTTTCATCAGTTGTTGAAAGATTTCACTTTGCATTCTGTCAATTCCTGGAGCTTTGTTTTCTCCAATGTCTTCAGTACAGTACTTCTTCCTTCAGTACCATTGGCTCTTGATTATATGCTACCCCTTCAAATGGTTGAATATCAACCATTTCTTTTTGGTACAGTAACTGTATTCTTTCCATCTTCTTTTTTGTGTTTTCTGCATTATTCCATATTTTGTCCATAGAATCCCTCAGTATTGCAACCTGAGGCTTAAATTTTTTTCCCTCAGTTTCTTTCAGCCTGAGAAATGCTGAGAGTGTCTCACTTTTGGTTTTCTAACTCCAGGTCTTTGCATGTTTTACTGTATACTTGACTTTGTCTGCTTGAACTGCACTTTGAAATTTTCTGCTCAGCTCTTTTACCTCCTCATTTCTTCCATTTGCTTTAACTTTTGTGCATTCAAGAGCAAGTTTCAGAGACTCTCTGACATCATTTTGGTTTTTTATTTCCTGTCTTTTAAATGATCTTTTGCTGTCTTCTTATATGATATTCTTGATGTCATCACATGACTCTCTGATCATCAGTCATTAGTGTCTAATGAAGCAAATCTGTTCTTGAGATGGTTTCTAAATTCAGGTGGCATCTAGTCAAGATCATACTTTGGCTCTCATGGACTTGTATTCACTTTTTTTCAGCTTCAGCCTGAACTTGAATATGAACAATTGATGGTCTGTACCACAGTCAGTCTCTGGTCCTCTTTTGGCTTCTGATAGTGAGCTTTTCCACTGTCACTTCCCACAGATGTAGTCAATTTGATTGTTTTCCATCTGGTGAGGGATAGGTACATAGTTGCTTTTTCTGTTGTTTAAAAAAGGTATTTGCAGTGAAAAAGTTGTTGGTCTTGCAAAATTCTATCATGTGATATCGAGCATAATTTCTACCACCAAGGTCATATTTTTTTAGCTATGATCCTTTTCCTCTTTGCTTCTAACCTTTGCATTCCAATCACCAATAATTATCAGTCCATATTGAGTGCATGTTTGATCAACTTCAGACTAAAAAAGTTGGTAAAATTCTTCAATTTCATCATCACTGGTTTTAGTAGTTGGTCCATAAATTTGAATAATAGTGGTATTAAGTGGTTTGCCAGGTAGGCATATGGATATTATCGTATCACAGAGAACACTGTACTTCAAGATAGATCTTTAAATGTTCTCCTTAACAATGAATCAGCACCATTTCTCTTCAATTTGTCATTCCTAGCATAGGAATGTCTGATTCAAAATGGCCAATACCAGTCCATTTCAACTCCCTAATGCCTAAGATCAGTCTTTTTTATGCATTCCATTTCATTTGGACAACTTCAATTTTCCTAGAGTCATACATCATACATTCTGTTTTACAGTGATTAATGGGTGTTTGCAGCTGTTTATTTTATTTTATTTTATTTTGAGTTGTGCCATCAGCAAAAGAAGATCACGAAAGCTTTACTCCACTCATGTCATCGTGGTCAACTCTACATTGAGGAGGCAGCTCTTCCTCAATCATATTTTGAGTGTCTGCCAACCTGAGGGGCTTATCTTTTGACACTGCGTCTTACAATGTTTTCCTGCTTTTCATAATATTTTCATCTTCAGGTACTATGTCTGACAGTCTTCCATTGATTTTCATAATGTTTTCAGTGGCTAAACATTCAGATATAGTGCACTTCTCCTTCTTCCTACTGTGTCTTAGTCTGGAAGCACTGCTGAAATCTGCCCACCATGGGTGACCCTTTTGGTATTTCAAATACCAGTGGCATAGTTTCCAACAAAACAGCAACATGCAAGCTGCCACAGTAGGACAAACTATTAGACAAATGGTAGAAAGCCTGTGATAAAGGTAAAATAATTAAAATAATAGTTTGGCCCCTACAAAGCAGCATAACAAAATAGACTCCAAAATTAGACACCTGTACAAAAAGGGATTTTGTATACCATAAGGCAGCAATTCTAATTATTGAAGAATGGATGCTGCCTTAGGCCGAGTTTTCTAGAGAAGCAAAACCAGTGAAACCGATATATAGAGAGACAGAGAGAGAAGTTTGTTGTCAAGGAAATGGCTTACAATTGTAGAATCACAGCAGAAGAGAGAGAGCGATCCTTTTCTGCATGTCCATTGTATTGGGAGCAGGCCACGCACCCAAGAATACTACCTTTCAGTTGGTTGGCTGCTTATGACCACTCAACATAGAGCTATCTCTGCCTGTATCAGGAAATCACTTTGGAAATAAGCACATCTCAACTGCTAAATCGCTGGAAATCCTGGCCTAGTCAAGTTAACATGAAACCCTATTACAGGTGCATTATACACTAAATGTATAACTGAGTAACCATGTGGAAACCATTAAATTTGAAAGATATGTCAAACTTGATACCAAAAACAAAACAAAAAAGCATCTAAACAGGTGATTCCTCAAAAAGTTCAAGGTGGAATTATCATATTACTCAGCATGCCTAAGTATTTACCCAAAACAATTGATAACAGAGCCTCAAATAGATACTTGTACCCAGAGGCTCTGGTAGCGTAGTGGTTACGAATCGGGCTGCGAACCGTAAGGTCAGCAGTTCGAAACTACCAGCGGTTCTGCGGGAGAAAGATGAGGCATTCTGCTCCCATAAAGATTAACAGCCTCGGAAACCCTGTGCAGGGTCGCTATGAGTCGGAACTGGCTCCATGGCACATAACAACACCCAGAGGCTTATAGCAGCATTAATCACAATAGCTGATAGATGGAAGTATTATTCATCAATGAAAGAATGGTTTTTAAACGTGGTTTATAAATGCAGTGGAATATTATTCAACCGCTAACACACTGGACTGAAAAGTTGGTTTGAACCACAAGGCTGGTAGTTCAAGCTCACCAGCTGCTCCTTGGAAATCCTACACAGGGTCGCTGTGGGTCAGAACTGACTCAACAACACTTAACAACAAAAACAACAGCATATGAATTCTACAACATGAGTCATCCTCAAAAATATTATAGTAAGTGAAAAGGAGACATAAAAGGATTTCATTATATGAAGCTTCCAGAAGACATTACAGTGATTCCAAAGACACATGAAGATGCCACAAGAAAATGAGAGACTAATATTCCTTACAGTTACAAAAATACTCAACACAGGTTAGTAAAATAAATTCAACAGCCTGTTAAAATGAATTTAATTTTAAATACCAATTTTTCAAGAGAATATAATCAATATGAAACCAACTAAGAAAGTTAGAAAATATTCAAAATAACAAATGTTATGGAATATGTTTATGTAAAACTTGTACATAAGAGACTAAGTAAAAAAGTATTGCTACAAAATCATAGAAACCTTTATTAAATAAAAAGATCAGAATGTGAAGGTATTATTTCTCAATATATCCTCCATCTAAGTCTCTACACTTCTGAAAGCAACAGTTTCATCTCTCTAACCCTTCCCCAAAGACTTCTATCATCACAGATTTATACCATGTCAAAATGACAGTTTTGACATCTCAAGGGGCTCAAATTGTATTCCTTTTAAAAGGAATACAATACAATTCTTTGAGTTTTGAGAACCAAAAAGAAGTCTGAAGGGCCATAATCAGGGTTGTAGGGTAGTAGGGTAAGGTTTCCCAACAGAATTCTTCTAGGCCAACCCTTGCTACCCTCAAGGAATGAGCAGGTATATTGTGATGGGGGGAAAATTTCTCAGTTCAACTTTCCTGGTCTTTTTCTTATCAAGGCAATTTTCCGTTTTTCTTAAAACTTCTTCCTAATAAAGCTTCCATGATTTTCTTGTGTTCTTTGGGAAAATCCATCAAGATTATGCCTTCAGACTCCCAAATAAAAACAGGCTCCATAACATGCTGATCTGACCTCTCTGCCTGGAATTGACCTGGCCAGCAGAATCCCTTGAAAACCACTGTTTTGATTTAACATTTTTTTGAAGGCATGCTAATGAAACTACGAGATGCTTACACAAGCTTTTCTTGGAATAAACTCAGGCCGTGTATGAACTAGAACCCTAGCAAAATGCTTTTTGTCTTACCCTTTGATATCTCTGGGGAGGTAGGGAATAAAATAGGGTATAGGAGAGGTATACAATAGACTTTAATTGATCCATGGTGAATGGGTGCTTCAATGTTTGCTATAATCTCTATATGGTCTTGATATACTTAAAATTTCTTTATAAAGTGGTCAAATAAGGAGTTTCTCATGAATGTCATAAATGTACATCTATAAGAAGAATGGGAACATTGATGACACCTATAAAAAGAATGAGAAGTTCTGGTGTGACACTGTAGAGTCAGCACTGGACCATTAACAGCGGGAGAAAGATGAGGCATTCTGCTCCTGTAAAGATTTACAGCCTCGGAAACCCTGTGCAGGGTCACTATGAGTCGGAAACGACCCCATGGTACTTTATAACAACAAGAACAACATCTGATGTTATACAAATGTATTGTTTTGGTTTAGGATAAAATTTCCACAGACAGCATTATACAATGAATGTTCAAAGACTGTATCTCAAATGCCCTAATAATAAGTGAAAGCTGTATTTGCAGATTCAGAACTCAACATCACATTTTTTTTTTCTTTTTTAATAAAGAAACTTCTTTAGAGCAGTTTTGGGTTTACAAAAAAATTGTAGGAGAAAGTACAGAACGTTCCCATACACTCTCTCTTCCCTGCATGATTTCTCCTATTATTAACATCTTGCATTCATGTGGTACATTTTCACTATTGATGAATCAGTATTGGTGCTTTATGGCCAATTAAAGTCTGCAATTACATTTAGGGTTTATTCTTTGTATTATTTAGTTCTATGGGTTTTGACAAATGCATTATATCATTTGTCCATCATTACAGTATCATGCAGAATAGTTTTACTGTCCTTAATATTCTTTGCTGTTGTTAGGTGTCTTCTAGTCGGTTCTGACTTAGCAACCCTGTCTTGGGTTTCAGTGGCTATAAATCTTCATGGGAGCAGAAAGTCTCATCCTTGTCTCTCGTAGCCTCTGGTGGGTTTGAACTGCCAACCTGTGGCTAGCAGTCCAGTGCTTTTTCTGCAGTGCCCTCAGGGCTCTGTGCACTTACTCACCTCTGCGTCTCATCCTGAACTCCTGGCAACCATTGATCTTTTCTCTGTTTGTATAGCTTTGGCCATTCCAAAATGTCATGTAGTTGGAATCATGCAGTATGTCAGAGTCTTGTATTTTGATCATAAAGAATGCATCAGTTAACTAAATAATTTAATTAGAAATACAGTTATTTTATATAATTGGTCAGCCAACAGTCTGTTGTGGAGAGGGGTCTTCAAGATTTTTATTGGGGAAATGAAGATTATTAGAGAAATTGAATGCTGGTTGTGCGGATCCTTGCCTAAAGCCTCTGAAGGAAGACAATAGTGTAACTGGTCTGTGGAACACAATGAGAAGTATTTGCTTTTCCTTCAAAGAGATGGTTTAAGTCTGGAAGACAACAAAAAGTGAAGTGACAAGTGAACATTCCTGTGGCTAAGGTGGCTCAAAGGCATCTTAAGAATGCCTCTCAGTACTGTAACACTTGCAGGTACCCATGATAGAATCTCCTTCTTCCCTGTGCCAAATTTCCAGTGAAGTGTACTCATCAGATAAGTTGCCACGTGTGCATTTTTTCCCCCTCAAAATAAAAAAGGGCTATTTAAAGCTTGGAGTCCTGGTGCAATACTGTGGATAAGCACTGGACCGTGAGTTGGTTTGAACCGCAAGGTCGGTGCTTCAAACTCACCTACTGCTCCTTGGAAACCTTTTACAGGGTCGCTATGTGTCTGACTCGATGGTACTTAACAACAACAATTTGATATTTTGAACAGTGCCTGAGGAACAAACATCTGAGTCAAGATAGAGGATCCATCTGAGGAGGCAGCACCTCAGGAAAAAGACTCTGGAGAAACAGCTCAAGCCCCGGAAACGTACAGAACTTTGGTGAGAGTTCCCCACTTAGAATCCAAAGAACAGGGACGCTCCAGCTAATATCTGGGTTGTTATTGTTGTTAGGTGCCATCAAGTCGGTACCGACCCATAGCGACCTTATGCACAGCAGAAAGAAACCCTGCCCGATCCTGGGCCAACCTCACTATTGTTGCCACGCTGGGTAACCTACATTAAGTTACAGCGGTTCATTTTTGTCTTAACTGGCCTATATACAGGAGCCCCAGTGGTTAAAGCACTCTTTCACCAAAAGGTTGACATTTGAAACCCACTAGCTGCTCTGTGGGAGGAATATGCAGCAATCTGCTTCCATAAAGATATACACCCTTGGGAACTCTGTGGGGGCCATTCTACTTTGTCCTATAGGTCACTGTGAGCCAGGGTCAACTCAATGGCAATGGTTTTAGAGACCGTATACATTTTGAAATACAGACAGTCCTCAGGATTACTAACATCCAACTGATGGAGAACATCTAAACCAAACCCAAACCAAGCCCACTGCTGGTGCATCAATTCCGAATCACAGGGACCCTAGAGAACAGAGAGGACAAAGTAGACTTGCCTCCCGCACCCCTGTCCAAGGACTCCCAAGGTTGTAAATCTTTACATCAGCAGACTATCACATCTTTCTCCCATTCAATGGCCAATGGGTTAAAAAATCAAGTTAAGAAACAGCGTTTTAACAACTGTACCACCAAGACTCCTGTGAGCAACTCCCGTTGCTATTGTTAAAGTGCAGTCAAGTGGGTTCCAACCCATAGTGATCCTGTTACAGGGTTTCCAAGGAATGGCTGGTGAGTTTGAACCTCTGACCTTGTGATTCAAATCCACCTTGCTTCCAGTGCTTATCTTTCAGTGCCACACCAGGACTTCACAACACCCACTTGCCCTTTAATGTTATGCAAATTTCCCATCACTTTGAAAACAATGAACCCACTCCTACTGGGAAGAAATTCTTCATCAGAATCACCCTCACTTGCTGCCTGTGCAGTGTTTAAATCTTTTTGAAAAAGGCTTCAAGCCTCTTCTTATACTAACTCAAAAAAATCCCTACTGCCATCCAGTCCATTTACTGCTAGAGACCCTATAGGACAGGTTAGAACTGTCCATAGGATTTCCGAGGTATTTCCGGGGCTGAAAAGCTTTAAGGAAGATCTCCTGTGGAGTGTGCATGGATTTGAACTGCCAGGAGCAATCTAGCTGTACTTCTTGCAAGTCAGATTTATTTGTTCTTTTTGCAATCCAAGGTACTTTCAATATTCTTCACCAACACTGTAATTCTAATGAATCATTCTTCTCTGCTCTTCCTTATTCACTGTGCAGCTTTCATATGCATATGAAGCAATTAGAAACACCAAGGCTTGGGTCAGGCTCAACTTAGTTTTCAAACTGACATCTTTGCTCTTTAACACTTGTATTGCAGCAGACTGCTCAATGCAACGCGTTCTTCGATTTCCTGACTGCTGTTTCCAAGAGCATTTGTTGTGGATCTACATTAAATAAAATCCTTGACAACTTTACTTTTTTCTATTTATTATCATCTTACTTATTAGTCCAGTTGTGAGAATTTTTGTTTTCTTTACATTGAGTTGTAATCCATACTGAAGACCACAGTCTTTGATCTTCATCAGTGTTTCAAGTCCTCTTTGCTTTCAGCAAGCAAGGTTATATTATGTGCATTCAACAGACTGTTGATGAGTCTTCCTCCAATTCTAATGCCACGCTCTTCTTTATATAATCCAGTTTCTCATATTGTTTGCTTAGCATACAGATTGAATAAGCATAGTGGCAGGACGCAACCCTGACACACTCCTTTACTGATTTTAACCTGTTGGTTCCTGAAGCTGGCAAATCCAAAATCTCTATGTCAGGCAGCAGTCTGAGGAGGACGATGAGATGGATGCAGGACTGGAAAGAGTAAGTTTTGTCAAAACACTCACCACCAAGGAAACACTCCTTCTAATAGGTTTTCACATCAGATCACAAATGGAGGATGGTTACATCATGTCTATAAATCACTAAGACACATAACATTAAAGGTTGCAGCTGTTTCTGGTCATTTGTTCTTTTTTATGCATTTTAAATCAACAATTTACTCAAAAACAATTCTCTCTAGTATATATTGGGATGATGATGAATATCTTGCCATTGTTACAATATTGAGTCTTTCCATCCATGAAAATAGCTCTCCATTGAATTGGATATTTTTTTCAATAGTTTTATAGTTTTCTTTTTAAATGTCCTGCATATCTTTTGGCATGTTCACTTCTAGAAATAGTTTTTATTTCAATAGAAAATGTTTTCATTTTCTTAATTGATTTCATTTTAATAGTATACTTTATTGTTATTGTTGAGAATATACGAGGTAAAACAGACTTCTATAATTCAGCCACACTGATAATAGTCTTTAAATGGCACAATCACTTTCACCCTCCTTTTCTGTGTTGTTTCTCCCACATTTGCATCAACTTACTCGCCCCTCCCTCTCTTTGGAATGGGCACAAATACGGATCTCTTCCAAATCAGTTGGCCAGGTGCCTGTCATCCAAATTTCTTGGCATAGATGAGTGAGTGCCTCCAGTGCCGCATCACTTTGTTGAAAGATTTCAATTTGTATTCCATTAATTCCTGGTGCCTTGTTCTTTGCCAACATCTTCAATGTACCTTGGGCTTCTTCCTTCAATATCATTGGTTCTTGATCATATGCTACCTCTTAAAATGGTTGAACATCTACCTTTTATTGTTGTTGTTATAGTGATTCTGTATTTTCCTTCCATCTTCTTTTGATGTTTTCTGCATCATTCCATATTTTGCCTATATAAAACTTCAATATTGCAAGTTGAGGCTTGAATTTTTTTATTCAGTTCTTTCAGCTTGAGAAAGGCTAAGCATGTTCTTCCCTTTTGGTTTTGTAACTCCAGGTCTTTGCACATTTCATTATATTTGACTTTGTCTTCTAAAGTTAACCTTTGATATTTTCTATTCAGCCTTTTTACCTCCTCATTTTTTCCATTGCTTTAGTATCTCTACACTGGAGAGCAAGTTTCAGAGTCTCTCTCTCTTTTTTTTTTTTTAATTAAAGATTTTCATTGTGGACTGAGTGAAAGTTTACAGGCCATATAATCAGTTTTACATTAAACAAATCATATACCTTATTTCATTACATTGATTATAATCCCCTCCATGCACTATCAGTTAACAGTATTTCTATCCACTTTAGCTTTTTAAAAAACAAACAAAAAAAAAAACACTTTACATCTCCAAAGAGCATATTCTGCAAGTTTGCCTCCTGGCCACCAGCTCTTAATCCTTCTCTTCTTAGTCCATAAATCTAGAGTCCTTAGCCACTCCCCCTCTCCATGCCCTCATCTCTGCCTCCATCTCTGGCGCTGCAGCTTCTCTGGATAAGGTCCCGCATTCTGCTTGTGCGTTCCTCTCTTGATGGTCCTAGGGTCCTCTGTTTCTGGACTGTAAGATTAAAAACTCTCCTTTTTTTGTTACAAAACTTCTACCTTTACAATTGTGACAGTCGCGATTAGTCATGATAACACTTATTCACTATTGAATCTTATCCCCATCTCTTTTCACCAGACCCATCTAGACAAGATGCCAGCTATTCTGTC
Source organism: Chrysochloris asiatica (assembly GCF_000296735.1). Taxonomy (NCBI): domain Eukaryota; kingdom Metazoa; phylum Chordata; class Mammalia; order Afrosoricida; family Chrysochloridae; genus Chrysochloris; species Chrysochloris asiatica. Next base: position 17,765,564 of record NW_006408523.1, on the reverse strand, counting down.
CCC
>NW_006408523.1:17741442-17762860 GCF_000296735.1 Chrysochloris asiatica | reverse complement strand
TTGCTTCTGCCACAAATTCCCCCCACTGTGAGCCTTCCAACCTTCTAAATATTCCTTTATATGTGGTTCAGAGTTCTGGGACCATCTCCTGAGCCTGTTTGGTTGGGTATTCTGTGTTGTTGCTGGCGGAGCTCTTACTGCACTTCCACCCGATCCGCCATCTTGTTTGTTCCTTCAGAGTCTCTTTTGACATCCATTTTGGTCTTTTCTTGTCTTTTAATGACTTTTTGCTTTCTTCCTGTATAATGTTTTTGATGTCATCCTACATCACATATGGTCTTTGGTCATCTTCAACTTCAGCCGTAATTGATGATCTGTTCCACAGTCTGACCCTGGCCCTTGGCTGATGATATGGAGCTTTTCTTCCCGCCAATGCTGTCAGCTTGATTCCTATGTAGTCTATCTGGTGACACCCATGTGTATAGTCTCCTGTTGTGCTGTTTTAAAAAGGTGTTTGCAGTGAATAAGTAATTGGTCTTGCACAATTCTATCATGTGATCTCCAGCATCATTTTTATCACCAAGACCATATTTTCCAACTACTAATCTTTCTTCTTTGTTCCCAACCTTTACATTCCAGTCACCAGTAATTATCAATACATCTTGATTGCATGTTTGATAGATGTCAAATGAAGGAATTAGTAGAATTCTTAAATTTCATCATTACTAGCTTTAGTTGATTCCAACTCATAGCACAACAGAATGAAACACTGCCCAGTCCTCTGGCATCCTCACAATTGTTATATGAAAAATAGCGATATTAACTGGCTATCCTTATAGGCGTATGAATATTATCCTATCATAGATAGCATTACTTCAAGATAGATCTTGAAATACTCTTTTTGATGATGAATGTGATGCAAAATAAAGGCATGAAGTGACTGGTTTACAACTTTTCAAGGGGAAGTTTCATTTCAGAGTTTACGCGGGAAGGTAGAATCCCCACTGAATAGTTTGCATCTTGTCTAGATAGGTCTGGTGAAAGGAGATGGGGATAAGATTCTTATGATTCAATAGTGAATAATTGTTATCATGACTAATTGTGATTGTCACAACTGTAAAGATAGAAGTTGTATTGCAAAAAGGCGGAAGTAGTTAATCTTACAGTCCAGAAATCGAGGACCCTAGGACCAAAGGGAGAAGAGCCCCCTCATGCCCATTTTAGGTAGCCAATGTCTAAGTTGTCCATCCTTATCAACCCTGAATATCAAGGGGATAGGCTTGATCCTTGTTGTGAAGACACCTTCCTTCTCATCAACCATCTTGTTTTATAGTTTTAATTTATCCTGTTTGTTTTATGCTATTTAAGAGAAAAAAGGAAATTTAATTATATAGACAACATGAATATATATTTTATATGTTGTTGTTGTTAAGTGTTGTCGAGTAGATTCCGACCCATAGCAACCCTGTATAAGGGTTTCCAAGGAGCAGCTGGTGAGCTTGAACCACTGGCCTTGCAGTTCAAACGACTTTGCAGTCTGACACATTAGTCCGCAGGGCCACATCATATTTTATATGCATCCATGTTTAAAAAATTAAAAAATAAAACAATAAGGACTTCTGGTGTGGCTCTGTGGATCAGCACTGGACTGTGAACCACAAGGTCAGCAGTTCAAACCCACCAGCTTCTCAGAAACCCTGTACAACAATAATGTAAAAATAAACAATATTGTAGGAAAGAAATGACAAGGAATATATTCAAGTAACAACCATATAATAATTTTCTTCTTCTTCTTCTTGTTAAGTGCCATCAAGTCTGTTCTAACCCATGGTAACATTCCAGAGTTTTTCTTAAAGAGATAGAATTACGGGTGATTTCTTCTATCTACTTTTTGTACATTTTCTATGATGAGAAGACATTATTTTTAGAGGCAAAGGATTGGCCAGCAAGTTAAAATCAATTTTATTTATGTAACAAAAAATAATGAGAATGTTCATTGTCATTCTTACCATTTTTTGTGTTTAATACAATAATTAAAATGTTATCCTCTCTTCACAATGCCCAAACATCACTTAGGACTACTTCCTGTGTATGTGAGCCTGCTCACCAATCCCTTGGAGTGAGTTTTCCTTGTATGTCCAATGAATGGCAAGGTCCCTGCCTGGCCCTGGGGATAAGGGGAGGGAAGGGCGGGTTAAGTACTTGGCGGTTTTCAGACCAGACCACTTAGGTCTTATCCTGCCATTGAGCTTTAGTAAGATATCAGCAGGATGCGGCCCAAAGGTTTTTCCTCCCCTGGTTTCCCCAAACATAAAATACCCTCCTTTGTCTTTGTCTAGACTGAGCTTTGATGGATTGTGGATGCGATGCACATTAAAATACTGTATCTGAAACTAGTTGAAAATGTCCTGTAGCCACTTACAATTTAATTTGCAGTTATGTTTGTTCCCTCTTGGTTCCCAGCCTAGATGCCGTTTGACCTTCAGTATTTTTTGAAGTACTTATCCTGGATTTCATTTTAAAGTACCTTTTATTATTATTTTAAAATAAATTCTTCTCTTGTAGTGCCTTCCAATGTTGGCGTGTTTTCAGTTAATTGGGGTTTTGTCTTTTCAAGTCGTACAATATTTCTCCAACTTTTAAAATCTATCCTACCTTGTTATAGAAGGAACTCTGATAGTGAATCGGGCTGCGAACCGCAAGGTCAGCAGTTCGAAACTACCAGCTGTTCCACAGGAGAAAGATGAGGCTTCCTGCTCCAGTAAAGATTTACAGCCTCGAAAACCCTGTACAGGGTTGCTATGAGTCAGAACCAAATCAACAGCACTTAGGAATTCATATAAATAGAAGTAGAGGGAGAGGAAAATCAAATCTTTGCTTAGGTGACACTGAGTTTTTGTCAATTGCTGTTTAGTGCCATCCAGTCGGCTCTGCCTCGTAGACACCCTGTGTAGGGTTTCTGAGTCTGTAAATTTTTGTGGGAGCAGAAAGCTTCAAGATTCTCCTGCAGAGTAGCTGATGGGTTTATACCACTGACCTTGCAATTAGCAGTCCAGTGCTTATACTATAGTGCCATCAGGGTTCCTAAATGCTTGATAAAGATTTCTAAATGGAATCATTGAATTTGTGATCACATTTTCAGTCTACATAAACTATTATAAGAGCATATGTGCAGGAATATGCTTATATATATTTGTATCTAGGTACAAACACTGTAAATGATTGACAGGTTGTTGTAAGTGCTGTTGAGTCAGGTCTGACTCATAGCAACCCTGTATAGGGTTTTTATGAAGCAGCTGGTGAGTTTGAACCAGTGATTTTGTCGGTAGCAGTCCAGTGCTTATCTTACAGTGCCACACGAGGACTCCTGCCGGTGGTGGTGGAGTAATTTGGAAAAGGGTAGTGGGAGATGTTTGTACAAGATGACGAATGTAATTAATGAATAAAAATTAATTTTTATTCTGTGTAAAAATTGCTCAGTTGGCAAATATTTTGTTGTATATATTTTTGCCACAATAAGAGAAAAAGTTTTTAAAAGAAAAAACTTTTTAAGTTTTGGCCAGGAGCAGCTACATAATTTGTGGGACCAAGTGCAAAATGAAAATGTGGGGACCCTTGTTAAAAATGCCTTTAGAGTCTCAAGAGGATAACAGCAAAGCATGGAACCCAACATGGACCTTTCTAAGTGTAGGGCCCCATGGGGTTGTACAGGCCACACACCCACAAAACCAGCACTGGCTCTAGAGATAATTGGTGGGTTCACCTCACATTATATTACATGTCAAAATGCACATACATCCTACAGAAGGTATACGGTTTTTAGCAGGCACCAGTTTTGAAGGAATTATGCTTTTGAGATTTTGTGCCTACAAGTCAGTTATGTTGTGGTTGGCTATGGTGTCTTGATAATCATTGTAGAGATTTGGGGATTCTTCTGCAGTGAGGAAATTAGACCTTTAAAAAAATTTTTTCAGGTGAAATTATACTTTTATGAATAATAAAGTTAACAATGAATGAAGTCTGCATAGGTAATCTTGTATGACTAGCTCATTAAACAATTATAAATTATAATATTAAGGTCTTTTTTTCTGATAGTTTGAAAACTGACCCAGACATTTTTTTATAAGACTTGGAAAAATTCATGGGCCCCATCAGCTGTGACTATAGGAATTAATGGGGGGAGGGGGAGATGAATGGTGCTAAATTTAAGTTCCCCTACTTATCTTTTTTTTTTTTTTTTAATTTTTTCATTTGAATTGAGTGAAGGTTTACAGACAAGATCATCAGCTCTACATTCAGTGCACCTTGTTTCATCTTAGTGATTACAGTCCCTCACTGCAGCAACAGTGATCCCACTTCCTCCTTGTGGTTCCCCATTTATAGGTTATATTTCACAAATGAACAAGGCAAAAATATTTGACATACATTTACAAAGCAAAGTTATATGCATTTAAATGTCCAAAGGGCACATTCTGCCAGTGAGCCTCCTCCCCTCCTCCCTACCTCATCTTTACTTAAAGAATAGAAAAAAAAAAAAAAAGGAAACAAAATATATGTTGACCTAAAGGCAGTTATCATGCCTAGAAAGTAGATCCTAGCATTAATTCACTGGCATTATTTATTGTTTGATCACTAACTTTGTGGTCAGAGGTGTTTCAGTCTTAAAAAGAGATTCCATCCTTGAGCATTGATGAAGAAAGACTTCTGGAAAGACTCAAGGGTGAAATGGCAGATCAGCATGCCAAAGTAACACTTCAGAGTGGCTTGGCACAATGAGATTGGATATACGATCTTTGCAGAGCTTTCTAACAAGCAATTAGTAATGGCTTGAGAACACCCCAGGGTATACAGAATGAAGACGGAGTTTTAGGGCACAAAGCATACCACGAGAACGACCATATGCACTGTGTTCATCTTTAATACTTTCTTCTCGTTTGTCCTAATTTGAGACCGTGTAGGAGAGTTCTCAGCACTACAGAAGAGCAAGAGACATTTAATATTAGATGAACGATGACCCTAACAACTTCTATAAATATGGTGATCTTGCACAGACAGGTCCTTTGGAGAAGCCCTCAAAGCTGGTGATGTTGTTGTTAAGTGTTCTCGAGTCAGTTCCGACCCATAGCAACCCTGTGTAGGGTTTCCGAGGAGTGGCTGGTGAGCCTGAACCACCGACCTTGCAGTTCAAACCCACTATGTAATCCAGCACATTAAACCATCATGCCATACCAGGACTCCTCAAAGCAGGTAGTGGCTGCATTGTTGACATTAGTTGTGGAGAACCAAGAGGCTAAAATGCCACCACTGAGGACTAGGATCCAAGCTCCAGCAACATGCAATGGCTGAATTCACCTGATCCTAGATCAACTATCAATACTCATGGAAGCAGCAGTCAAGAAATCAAACAACATATTGCATTAGGCAAATCTGCTGCACAAGACCTTTTTAAAGTGTTGAAGAGCAAAGATGTCAGCTTAAGGACTAAGGTACGCCTGACCCAAGCCATGGTATTTTCAATAACCTCATATGCATGGGAAAGCTGGACAGTGAATAAGGAAGGTTGTAAAAGAATTGATGCTTTTTAGTTAATGGTGTTGGAGGAGAATACTGAAAGTGCCATGGGCTGCCAAAAGAACCAATAGATCTGTGTTGGAAGAAGTGCAAGCCAGAGTGCTTCTTGGAGACCAGGATAGCCAAACTTCGTCTTTCATACTTCGGACATATTGTCAGGAGGGACCAGTCGCTGGAGAAGGATAACATATTTGGTAAGGTGGAGGGTCAGAGAAAAAGAGGAAGACCCCCAACGAGATTGATTGGTCAAGTGGCAGCATCGATGGACTCAAGCATGACAACAGTAGTGAGGTTGGCTCAGGATTGGGCGGTGTTTCGTTCTGTTGTGCATAAGGTCGCTATGGGTCAGTACCGACTCAATGGCACCTAACAACAACAACAATAGTACAAGATCCAAAGGGATAAACAAAGGCCAGGAAAGGATCCAAGCTCATATAGGTGAGTAACAGCCTGCTCCCATAAATGTTAGTAAGGAATGCAGTCCCAGAGATCTTGTAGAGGGTGTCACCAAAAGTCCAGTGATGGTTGAAGTTGTAAAATATTTTTAAAGGGAAGAAGGGTGCAGACAAAGACAAATCAGAGAGGGCCAAATTGGTAATGAAAATGCCAGTCTCACGTCTCATTTTTATGTGGAAACAGAAGACAAACAGGGAGACCTTGTTCGCAATCAGACCTAGGATAAACACCTCAGTGTAGACAACACTGCACCGTTCAGAGGATACTTGAAGCATCATCAACAATACAAGTCTTACTGGCAGTAGTATTGCCCAACCTGGGTCTGAGGCTTGAATTTAAATCATGGAATTCAAACTCCGTGAATCTTCTTTCATCCCTGGATTTTTCAGGAGGCCTGCTGGCTGCAGGAGATCATCACTCTGAAACTAGGGACAGGTAAGAAATGTTTTCTTCCTACAACTGCAGAGAGAGAAATTGTCTGGAGTCTTGAGACTAAACATCCATTTCAGCAGAAGCTCCAGACCCTTCGGGAGAAAATTTTAGATGTTTCCTGAGAAACAATGTACTAGATGGAGAGAGTGTGCTCCTGCCTACAGACAGTTAGCTAATAAACATGTAAATGGGCAATTCGTATTTTGGAACCGTGTATGTTCATTCTTTAAAAAAAAAAAAAAAGTGTGTGTGGTGGGGGAAGGTTAGCCAAGCCCTTAAGTACTTCCCTTTTCATCTTGATGAACATCATTTATGTCACTGACTGGTCCAATGTGAATATAGTTGCATTGGCAAATGGGTTTTGGCAAATATGATGTTTAGGAGTCCTGGTGTGGTGCTGTGGGTTAATGCACTGGATTGCAAAGTCGTCTTGATCTGCAAAGTTGGCAGTTCACACTCACTAGCTGCTCCTTGGAAACTATACAGGGTAGCTATGGGTCGGAACCGACTCGACAGCACTTAACAGCAACAACATATAAGATGCTTACCCAAATTAGAAAAAACACATTTAAAAATAAAAATATTTTTAACCTCTGGTCAGGATCAGTAACATGATTTGTGGGTCTCACAAACAGCAAGTCAATCCTCCCTCAGTAGGTGTGTGTGTCTCTCTCATACACACGCGCACACACGCACAATGAAGGTCATCGATAAAACAAGTAGACTGAGAAGCTCTTGTCCAGAGAGGATTTATGACTGTGTTTGTTTTTCGTTTGTTTACACAGTGTCTTGGTCTGTAGGAAATCTCAGAGTAAAGTAAATTTGACTTCTATCTCGTGCTAGGATGTTGTGAAGGACTAAAACCTTTTTCCTACTTAAAAGACTTAAATGAGTTGTAATTAAGCACTTTGTAGCGGTAAGTGGATGGTTTTATCTTGGCTAGAGCTGCATCCTCTTCTTGTTAATGGGTTCCATTAGAATCTCATTGAGAACTGATGGTGGGAGGAAAGATTGGTCAGTATCTGCCATTGATCCTTTCCCTCTTGAACAAATTGCAGGTAGCAGAGATGGACGTAGGAAAATACTATTGGTCTTGAACCAATACTATTGGTCTTGAACCCAAAGGGATAATTTAAAATTAGAATTTGCCTACTTTATATGGAGTCCTGGTGTGGCGCTGTAAGATATGCGCTGGTTGACAGTTCAAACCCACCAGCTGCTCCTAGGAAACCCTATATTGTTGTTGTTGTTGTTAAGTGCCGTCGAGTCGGTTCTGACCCATAGCGACCCTATACAGGGTTTCCGAGATAGGATCACTATTTGTTAGAACCAAGACCATGTCACTTAACAACAGAAACAATATATGGCATCTGTGATCAGAATGCTCTCTTGGAAAGTGTGTATCTGTACAGTAGGGATTTATTATTGATATGTGCCTCACAAAACTGCCAGGAAAAATAAACTACATGTAGAAAGTCCTGGTGTGGCAGTGTAGGATAAGCACTGAACCACTAACCACAAGGTCAGCTGTTCAAACCACCAGCTGCTCCTTGGAAACCGTATACAGGGTTGCTATGAGTTGGAACTGACTCAACAGCACTTAATTACAACAACATGCATATGTGTGTGTGCATATAGACGTATGTGTGTATGCATACTGTTGTTGTTGTTAAGTACTGTTGAGTCAGTTCCAACCCATAGTTACCCTACATAGAGTTTCTGAGGAGCAACTGGTGAATTCAAACTGCAGATCTCGCAATTCATACTGACTTTGCAGTCCAACATGTTAACCCATAGGGTCACACCAGGACTAAATGGCACTAAATAATTGGCAATTTCTATTATTGTTGTTATAATTTTTATTATCATTAATCACAAGGAGCATAAATTGTGACAACCTCTCTTAAAAGATAGCGAAAAAGTTCATGACAGAGAGTTAATTATTTATATTTATCCCCAGTTATATTGCTAACTCATCAGTATCGTCAGATTTGGCCATGCACCAATCCTGTTTTCTTGGCTACATGAAGCATTTTTGTGCACCTCATGCTGTGCTGGGTGAGAGGAGCTAAGGACCTACATTCAGAGAACTTATTTTCTAGTTGGAGAGACAAAGATATACATCTGAAAAGCAATTAGAGAATTATATGACCTTGTGTGCAGCTAGAAAGTTTGGAGCAGGCATTATTTGCTTTTAGGTATTAATAAAGGAAATGATTATCAAGGGGTCAAATGCTCAGAAAAGATGTCATAAAGAAGGCATGCATATGTCATTATTAAAGGAATTGGGTTTCATTGTATTAAAATGTTTTGTATTGTTTTTAGCAAGTTAAATAACCCATCTCAGGCATAGTTTCCTGCCCTCAAAATAAAGATGATAGTCCCTTCTGTATCAGCTATGATGCTTTTGGCTACAAGCTCCTCTAACTCAATTAACTTAAACAAAATAAAACAGGTCGCCAGAGGCACAGTTGTAATAAGGATTGTTCAATATTATGAACAAATTTGGTAGCGTAGTGGTTTCGAATCAGGCTGCAAACCACAAGGTCAGTAGTTCGAAACTAACAGCTGTTCTGCGGGAGAAAGATGAGAATTTCTGCTCCCGTAAAGGTTTACAGCTTCGGAAACCCTGTACAGGGTTGCTATGAGTCAGAACTGACTCCACGGCACATAACCACCAGCACCACAAACAAACTGCTCAATACATTTCACGAAAGGGACCCAAGTCCTTTTGGAACTTCTGTTCTCTCATTCTTGGTATGTTACATCACCCCAAAGTCACACTCATTGACCCGTTTCTGTCAAGTCGTTTTCGACTCATAGTGGCTCTTTAGGACAGAATAGAACTGCCCCATAGCATTTCCAAGGCTGTAAATCTTTACGGAAGCCAACTGGTGCATCTTTCTCCTGTGAGGGGGCTGGTAGGTTTAAGCACAGACCTTTCAAATAGCAGCTGAGCACCTAACCGCTGCACAACCAGGATTCCTTACATAGTCACCAAGTAGCCTCAAAAACTCTAAGTACCACATCTTCTCAAATCAATATGCACAGGCAGAAAGAATAGAACAAGAGAATGTCAAAACGAAAAGGAAACCACTCTCACTGACGTCTCTTACAGCATCAATGTATTCACACAGCTCATTGGTGAAAACTGGAGCACCCTTTCCAAATCAATCTCTGGCAAGGGGATGTTGTTGTTGTTAAGTGCCATTGAGTCGGTTCCAACCCATAGTGACCCTGTATAGGGTTTCCGAGGAGCCACTGGTGAGCTTGAACTGCTGACCTTGCAGTTCAAACAGCATTGTAGTCTGGCACATTAATCCACAGCACCACACCAGGACTTCAAGGGGGTAGAAGTCCTAAAAAAGACTGAAGCCAGTTTTTGATTAGGAACTACATCTTCTGAAGCACAGAGCTACCAGGAGAAACACAGACACGAGAGCAACAGGGAAGGAAGAGTAAGCACCCAGCAATGCCTTCCCCCATCACTGTGAAGATGACCTGAGATCATTTATGAAAAACAGGTCACAGCAAGAGACATCTAATAAACCCTAACAAAGGAATCCCTTTCTCTCCCAGCACCAAGAATTACCCTTCCCACCATGTCCATCTTGAACTTCCTGTATATACATGAAGCCCTGGTGTGGTGTTGTGAGTTAATGCGTTGGATCGCAAGGTCGGTTTGACCTGCAAGGTTGGTGGTTGAGGCTCGCCAGTTGCTCCTTGGAAACCCTATACAGGATAGTATTGGGTTGGAACCGACTCAACGGCACTTAACAACAACAATATATACATACATGATGGTGGTGGTGGTGCACCGTGGCATTGGTTCTGACTTAGAGTGACCCTGTATAGGGTTTCTGAGGAGGGCTAGTGAGTTTGGACTTCCAGTCTTACAGTTTAAACTGACCTTGTGGTCTGGTGCTTATCCGACAGAGCCACACCAATACTTCTAGGCTTCTTTAGTTTAAGGAGTCAAGGAGAAAATCTTTTCAGTCCACAGTTAAAGATAGAAATTGAATATAGTTTAACTCTAAAATAGAGCCTTTGCAGTGCTATATGATAAGCACTGGACTGATGGACAATTCAAACCCACCAGCCACCCCATGTGAGAAAGATGAGGCTTCTGCTCCTGTAACGATTTACAGCCTGGGAAACCCTATACAGGGTCACTATGAATCGGAGTTGACTCAATGGCAGTGAGTTTGGTTTGGTGTGTAAGCCTGAAATACTTTGCCTTAAATGGATTCACAGGTGTGAATAACTTGAGTGACATTTGTTATTGTTTGTGGTTACCCAGCATCTGGACCCCTTATTGCATTGGGGGATTCTTGGTGGGATACAGGAACTGCCTTTCTTCATGACTTCAGACACTCTCCTATCCTGTATCCCTGGAAGCAAAGGCACAGACATATAATCTGCTCTCTGCTAATTGGGTTTGCACACAGAATTTTGACCTGAAAACTGGAGATGCAAAGAGACAGTACCTGGTGGGATTCACTGAGCTCAGGGTCACTGCTGCAGGCAACCTCCAGTGGGATGTAGGTAGGGATTCTAACTTGATCTAGAAATAGAGCAAGAGTTGTATGCATAACCAATGACGTGCCAAGGAGCCAGGGCATCTTCACAAGACCAATCTGGCTGCACAACATCAGACATCTTTCCTGTTGGTGCAACCTCCAAGCTTGGCTATCCATAAACAGCATTGTAGTCTGGACATGCTGTGAATTATTTTAAAAAAGCCCTTAATGTTTATTTTTCTTGCTTAAGTTGGCCAAGATTGGATGCTGCATCTTATAACTCTGAACTGATTATTAGTCCTTTTCTTTTCTTAGATGTGTAGGCAAAGTCAGATTGCTACATATTAAAAGACCGTATAGAACTTAAATGAGTAAGTTGCTATTGTTATTAAGTGCTGTTGAGTCGTTTCCCACCCATAGTGCCCCTGTTTAGAGTTTCCAAGGAGTGGCTGGTGGGTTTGGACCACAGACCTTGCAATTCAAACTGCCCTTACAGTCCAGTGCATTATCCTGCAGTGCCATGCCAGTTGAGAATTTGATTTTAGTGGCATTCTCTTACTGCATAATTCAAAAACTGCTGCAACAGTGCATTAACAGAGAACTGCAAGAGGTTCAAGCCAGTTTCAGACGAGGACATGAAATGAGGGATGTTATTGCTGACGTCAGATGGGTCTGAAAGCAGAGAATACCAGAAAGATATTTATCTGTGCCTTATTGACTATGCAGAGGCTTTTAATTGTGTGGATCATGACAAACTATGGACAACATTGCAAAGTATTGAGTATTCCGGAACACTTAATTGTCCTCATGAGGAATTTAGACCGAAGCAACCTCCAGAACAAGCAAACAACAAGTGATTTATGATTAGGAAAGGTGTATGCCAGGGTTGTATTCTTTCACCATACTACTCAATCTCTATGCTGAACACATAATCTGAGAAGCTGGATTATATGAAGAAAAATGTGATATCAGGACTGGAGGAAGACTCACTAACAACATACAATATGCAGATGATATAACCTTGCTTGCTGAAAGTGAAGAGGACTTAAAATACTTACTAATGAAGATCAAAGACCACAGCCTTCGGTATGGGGTGTACCTCAATGTAAAGAAAACAAAAATCCTCACCATGGACCAATGAACAACATCCATATAAATGAAGAAAAGATTGAAGTTGTCAAAGACTTCATTTTGCTCGTATCAACACTCATGCAAGCAGCAGTCAAGAAATCAAATGACGTATTGCATTAGGCAAATCTGTTGCACAAGACCTCTTTAAAGTGTTGAAGAGCAAAGATATCAAATTGAGGACTAAGGTGAGCTGGACTCAAACCATGGTATTTTCAGTGACTTCATAGGCATGTGAAAGTTGGACACTGACTAAGGAAGACCATAGAAGAATTGAGGCATTTGAGTTATGGTGTTGGAGGAGAATATTCAAAGTACCACAGATCCTGTATCTGCCTCATTGTTAGACCTCTGGTTCTTTGGACTCAAGCCAGTGGCTGGCTGTATTGCCTACCAATCCTGGGAGTCATCAGCAGTCTGCCATCTTGGATTCCATTCCTCTCTGCAGCCAGAAGCCTGCTTTCTGAGCTGCTGGTCTCGAGTTCATCAGCCCCTGTAGCTGTGTGAGTCAGGAGAAGCCCCCAGCCCAGCATTGGACCTGTGGACTTGGAACTTGCCTGCGTCTACAGCTCTGTGAGCCATTTCTTTGATCTAAACTAGCCTAAGGCACCTACAACGCCAACAACCCTTCTGAATGTTTCTTTTCCACATGAGTAACCATGCTTGGCCCCAGATGAATCACCTTTCTAGTCAAAGAAGGTTGCTAACTGCTTAAATTGAGTGATGGGTACACAAGATTCACAATATTATTCTCTCTACTTAAATTATTTATAATGAAGAGTTTAAGAAGAGATGAAAAAAAAAAATTGATTCTGACTCTAGTTGCCAACTAGCAATTTTGAAGATCACATTTTGAAATTTTAGTTTGAACTGTGATTTGGATTCAGCTATGACTTCCTTCCCTTTATTACGGAAGGACTGGTAATTCCTTTTCCATCACATACCAACATTCCCAAATTACCTTTTCCTAGAAAAAAGTAAAACATATTAGCAAACTTTTAAAAATTATGTACTAAGCAAGAGCTTAACTAGCTCTGGTAGCGTAGTGGTTACGAATCGGACTGTGAACCTTAAGGTCAGCGGTTCGAAACTACCAGCCGCACTGTGGGAGAAAGATGAGGCTTTCTACTCCCGTAAAGATTTACAGCCTCGGAAACCCTGTACAGGGTCGCTATGGGTCGGACCGATTCCATGGCACATAACAACAACAACAACAACAACAACAAGCAAGAGCTTGTCAGAACTAACGTGACAGTGCTTAGCAACAACAAGTCCAAGAGCCCTGGTGTGGTGCTATAAGATAAGCAGTGAACTACTAACCACAAAGTAGGCAGTTCAAACCCACCAGTTGCTCTCAGAAACCCTATGCAGAATTTCTTTGAGTCAAAATTGACACACAACAGAAACATACTTGGCACAAAGGCTGTCACTTTATAATGAGACATTACAGTCACGCCTTTAAGACATGCATGGTTTTCATGTGTGAAACATTTCTGAATTATGTCATGATGTCTTTAATCAACATTTTTCTTAGTTGTTCCTTTACATATGAAAAGTTTTGATAGTACATCCTGTGTACTATCTCGTTAGCTTGTATGGTAACTCTCTCTTTTTAAAAAAAAATGCTCAGCGAATTTGAGTATAATATTAGAGCAATCTGGAACTATGAGCTATGTATGGCGTCTTAAAATAAAATATAATAGCAATAATACTTTGCTAGGTAGATACTAAATTGAAAACACGATTATTTTAAAGTGAGAAAAACTGGTAATAGTCAATGAAATCAAGAAGGAAGGATCCTTACCTTCCTGGATAAATATTTTAGCAAAATTGTTGTGTTGTTGTTGAGTGCCATCCATTCAGTTCCGACTCCTAGTGACCCTGTACAGGGTTTCCAAGGAGTAGTTGATGGGTTTGAACCATTGACATTGCTGTTAGCAATCCAGCGCTAAATACAACCCCATACCAGGACAGTATGAAGTATACATTCAAAGACAATCAACTGAAAAGAGTTGAAGTTTTAACGTCAAAGACTTAAAATTCTGAGACTTTTTTTTTTTGAATGTTGAAATTCTATCGTCTTAATAAAACAGTTGAAAGAAACTTGAACCGAAGTCCTTGAATGTGGATTCTTGACCCAGCCACTAATTAACTGATTGGGGATATTTTACTCTTCTAGATCTCAGAGCCAAAAACAGTTTAGGGGGAGGGACCCTCTACGGAAGGAGCACTGTGGTCTCTTTTTCACCCAGAAGTGGTCAAGAATCAGGCTAGAAATACAGATTCCTCACATGTCTCAAGAAAAAAACATTCTGCCAGTTCTCATCTCTTCTCTCAGCTCATGAGTTGCCCAGTAAAAACACGCAATTCACTATTTGTCCGTTTCACCTACTCAGTTGCTAGTTTTTTAGGAATAATGCCAAACATGCCAGAACAGGGGAATAGAACAATGGTGCTTATTCAGTCTCTTTTACCACAGTTTGCTTTTTGGTGTTTTCAGAAATATATTCAATCATAACTGCAATTCAAAAGGGGAAATCAATGCTTTGAAATTTATGGTCCCATTGTTTTTGTTGTTGTCAAGTGCCATTAAGTCAGTTCCGACTTACAGTGACCCTGTAAAGGATTTCCAAGGAGAAACTGGTGGGTTTGATCTGCTGACCTTTTGGTTAGCAGTCCAGTGCTTATTCTACAGCACCACACCAGGATTCCATGGTCCTATTGTTGTCATTGTTAAGTGTTGTCAAGTCAGTTCCAACTCATAGCGACCCTGTATAGGGTTTCCAAGGAATAGCTGGTAAGCTTGAACTGCTGACCTGTGGTTCAAATTGACCTTGCAGTCCAGCGCATTAACTCATAGCATCACACCAGGACTCCAGGCGCTGTTAGAGTTCTGTATTTAACCTTTACAAATTCTAATGCTGAATTCTTGTATGATAACGCTCTCTTTTTTAAAAAATACTCAATGTATTTCAGTACAATATTAGAACAATCTGGAACTATGAGATATGCAAAATTTAGTTAATTCTCTCTAAAGTTCTTAGGTCCCTGGAGAATCAGAGTCTCTGTGCTGGATGATGGAGAACCCAGAATGGATTGAAAACTGGCTCCTATCTTTAAGGAGGAGCCCTGATGGAGAGGTGGGTTATGCATTAGGCTAGTAACTGAAAGGCCAGCAGTTCGAAGCTGGTCCTAGGAAGAAAGAGGAGGCTATCTGCTCCCCATACAGATGTACAGCCCTTGGAAATCCTCTGTTGTGAAGGGCTGTCGAGTCAGTTCCAAAACAGTAGTGACCCCTATGGGGTTTCCGAGGAGCAGCTGGTAGTTTTGAACCACTAACCTTGCAGCTGACCTTGTAGTTAGCAGTCCAATCTTTATTGTACAGGGCCACACCAAGACTCCTTGAAACTGGGTTGCTATGACTTGGAACTGACTTGACAGCATTTAGCAACAATAATCCTTGAGGAACTTACAGAGTCGCAAACCAGTTAGAAGGGTGACTTCAATATTTATAAATTCTGAAGTCCCACCTCACCATTTTTCGAGGGGAAGGTCACATCTGTCATGGACAGTTTTGCAGGTTGTGCACTGCACAACTATACTGCCTCATGCTGCTCCACATGGTTGCCAACCAAAAGGAAGACCCACTTTAGAAAATTCAGTCAGTGCAAAGCCGATGGACTGTGGTTCTACTCCGAAACGCTCGGAGTCACTTCCAGTCAAAATCCACCTTGTGGCAACTGGTGAGCTTAATGAATGTGTGCAGTAGTGACTCTGTTATTAATTCTACAGTCTCTAATGAGAAGGCCAGGCAGGTGTGACTGGAGGAACAGTCCCTGTTTTGAACTGTACAGTTATCTCTCTTTTTTCCTTTTTGTAGCACTCAGGATGTGTTGAGTCTGCTCTGTGGGCCCTGTACCGCTCTTTGTTTCCTTCTGTCAGTAGTTCTGAAGGACCCCTGGTGGTGCTGGGGCTTAAATAGTGGGAGTCCTGGTGTGGGCTGCGGGTTAATGCACTGGACTGCAAACTTGGTTTGAACCGCAAGATTGGCAGTTCAAGCTTACCAACCGCTCCTCAGAAACCCTGTACAGAGTCTCTATGAGTCGGAAATGACTCCATGTCACTTAACACCAATAACTAAGATTCCACAAAAATTTATAGTCCAGAAACTCTATAGGGCAGTTCTACTCTGGCCTGAAAGGAGCTCTGGTAGTGTAGGGGTTACGAATCGAGCTGCGAGCCTTAAAGTCAGCAGTTCGAAACTACCAGCCGCCGCTCTGTGGGAGAGGGATGAGGCTTTCTACTCCCGTAAAGATTTACAGCCTCGGAAACCCTGTACAGGGTCGCTGTGGGTCAGAATTGACTTGACGGCACTTAACAACTCTGGCCTATACAGTTGAAATGTGCCAGAATCGACTTAGTGGCAATGGGTTTGGCGTTTTGTTTTATCAATCATTCTAAAAGAATCCTGGTGGCATGGTCGTTAATGTACTTGCCTGAGTTAGGTCAGTGGTTTGAACCCACACACGGCACTGCAGAAGAAAGATGTAGCAGGCTGCTTCCATAAAGATTACAGCCTAGGAAACCCTATGGGAAGTTGGGTTCTGTACTATAGGGCCACCAGGAGTCAAAATCGAGTCTTTTTTTTATCAGTCATTCTTACTTGTGGTGGAATGACTTCATGGTCTCTGTTTACCAAACTGCTCAAGGCTCACGTTATGAACAGAATGTTACGCAGTGGGATTTTAGGGACGGTTTGGTACCTTTGGGTGGTCTGCTAATAATCCTGCTCTTATTTATTTTTGTATCACCCAGGGGTGGAATGTGAAAGTCTTGTTGTGGTTGAGACAATTCTCTTTGTCCACAGCGCTCTGTGCTCACCAGCCTGCTACCTTTCTGATCCACAAACAATGGTGCGGGACTCAAAATCCAGCACATCTCGTCAGGAAGAAAAATGTTCAAACCCAAACATTTTCCACCCTCGTGCTAACACAGCTACCATGATGCTCTGTCTCCTCACCAAAACCTCCTCCCACACCAAGCGGTCAGTGATGGACCATTGAACCCAGAATCCATGTGGGTGTGTGGCTTCAAGACAGGAAATAAAAGGAGAACATTGTGCACCGGCATGAGATGGTACGCTGATTCAGTTTCTACAGACCATACTGGGGCTTGGAGTCCTACTGTAGGCTGCTGGCCTAGGGCTGGATAAGCACAGGACTGCTAACCACAGGGTTGATGATTCAAACCCACCAGCCTCTCCTTGTAAGCCCTAAATAGGGTCTCTGTAAATCAAAACTGACTTGAAGCCATATAAGGAGCCTGGTAGCGTAGTGGTTACGAGTTGGGTTGCGAACTTCAAGGTCAGCAGTTCAATACTATCAGTGGTTCTGCTGGAGAAAAATGAGGCTTTGAGCTCCCATAAAGATTTATACTCTTGGAAACTCTACACAGGGTTGCTATGGGTCAGAACCGACTTGATAGCACTTAACAACAACAACAACAATGCTAACTGAATATTTTGCTTTTGAGGAGCTCCATAGCACAGTGGGTTACAAGTCGGGCTGCTCGCCACAAGATCAGCAGTTCAAAATTACCAGCTGCTCCACAAAAGAAAGATGAGACTTTCTGCCTGTAAAGATTACAGCCTCCGAAACCCTATACAGGGTCACTATGAGTCAGAACCGATTTCACGGCTCATAACTAACCATATTTAATTATCAGTCTGAATTAATAGTACTTTTTAACTCAGGAATCCGGGAATTTTTAACTGTCTGATAAAGAAAGCCTTTGTTTACTTGATCTCCAGCAATCAGGCCATAGTCCAACATCTGTAAAGCTGCTTTGTGTCTCCATAGCAATGTCTTAGCTTTGCCACTTGTGTTGTTGGCTGTTGTTGTTGTTGGTAGGAGAGTAAAATTACAGAATAAATTTACTGGGAAACTTCTGGTTTTGTTCAGTCCCTTGGCTTACAGCCTGCTAGAGTACAGCAGCTGATGCCCAGTCTGTGCTCATATTCTTACACTGTGCCCACACAAGTGGACCTGAAGCACTTTGATAAATACTGTTGGGCAGCTTCTTAATGTCTCCCTAGTATACATGTGGAGTCCTGGTGTGGCGCTGTGGGTTAATGCGCCAGACTGCAAAGCCGTTTGAACTGCAAGGTCGGCGGTTCAAGCTCACCAGCTGCTACTCAGTAAACCCTATATAGAGTCGCTATGTACCTGACTTGACAGCACTTCACAACGACAACAACAACAGTGCTAGTATGGACTCCTGCTGCAGTGCTGTTGGATACACATTGGACTGCTAACCACAAGTTTGGCAATTCAAACCTACACATATAGGTTTCCTTATAAACCCTACACAGGGTTATTGTGAGTCAGAAGCCACTTAAGGTCACTTAACAACAGCAATGAAATAAGGAATGAAGGTAAGGAAACAGGAGGAAAATTACTTATGGCTACTGGGAAAAGATCAATTGAATGTCTGCAGGGGAGACGTGTCCCAGGCCACACCAATTCCAAGAGCAGGTGGGGCAGGATAAAAACAAGATAAGAAACTATCGTCTTGAGCATCTTGAACCCAGCTAGGTTGTGAGCCCTCTCTCAGTATGGGGGAGGGGCGAGGGAGTGGGTGGGGGTTTGTTAACCACAAGCTACCTATTGGTATTAAGTGCTGTGGAGTCTTACCGACTCATACTGACTGGGGAGCTTGAACTGCCAACCTTGTGGTTCAAACCCATCTTGCAGTCCCAGTGCATTAACCCACAGAGCCACACCAGACAACCTATTGTTGTTGTTATGTGCCATGGAGTTGGTTCCGACTCATAGTGACCTGGTACAGGGTTTCCGAGGCTTTTTTTTTTTATCTTTACGGGAACAGAAAGCTTCATCTTTCTCCCGTGGAACAGCTGGTAGTTTGGAACTGCTGACTGTGAGGAGAGCTACCTGTTACCCTCCCCTTTAACCAGTTTTCAGCACAGGCACAAATCGGTTATGTGAAATATCCCAGATGCCTCTGGAATGGAATCCTTCTGGAAATCTCAGACTCCATCATAGATGTCAGATGTGTGCGCAGTGTGGGAAAAAGGAAAGATGGAAGCAACACACAAGAGTGGAGCGACGCAAACAGGGAAGCACACCTCTTTTTGAAATCCAGCGGAACTGCCCTAGCTTAACCTTTCCCGGTAAACACGCCTTAGACTGTGAGGAGATGGTGTGGCCTGGGGCATGTCTCCCCTGCAGACATTCTCTTTCCATATTCTAATAAACCTCTTTCCTACTGTATTTCATGACTTTCTAGTCTTCTGTAGTCCGACCTGGTACCATGCACAGTGTTTATTAAAGAGTTCAGCTGCTATCCAAAGGGTTAGCGGTTCAAACCCACCAGCTGTTCCATGAGAGAAAGCTGTGGCAGTCTGCTTCCGTAGATTTACAGCCTTGGAAACTGCTACACAGCAGTTTCACTCTGTCCTATGGGGTCTCTATGAATGGAAATTAACTAGAAGGCCATGAGCTAGGTAAAAGGGGAAGAGACTCAGAAATGCAAGCGATATCATTTACTACAGGGAATAATAGGTACCAAGACCTCTGAAGGAGCCCAACTAGTAAGGTGGTTAAGTGGCTGCTAACTGAAAAGTTAGCCTTTGAGCTCACCAATTGTTCTTCAGAGAAAGACATGACTGTCAGCTTCTGTAAGATTTACAACCTAGGATGCCCTAAGGGGCACTTCTACACTGTTCTATAGGTTTATATGAGTTAGAATTGACTCAAAGGCGACAGGTTCATAGGTTAAGGGCCTGTGCCGCAGGAGGAAGTATATATAGTGCTTTCTAGAAAAAAAAAAAAAAAAAAAAAGGCATAAGGTCAATTTGGCAACTGTACAGGTGCTGTGTTAAAGTTACTAAAAACAAAACCTACTCCCAACACAGAAAACCTCTCCACAGAAGTGAAAGAGAAAGAAAAGCTTTCTTATTGACTAAGCTTAAGCATAAAGTAATGCCTCACAGGTAATTCACTAGAGAGACTGCGAAGTCAGAGAGGCATCTGTCCCTTTACATACTGAATGGATACAACCCACTTCCTTCATGTGTTCAAGATACAGTGTGAGTTTTCTACTAGCTATATGGTAGGATATATGAAAGTATGCTAGTCAATTTCCAGGATATTGGGAAGTGGGGCTGGGATCTTTCTTGATGATTATATTTGAAAAGTTTTGTTTTTTACGTCATTGAGAAAGCATCCTTAATTTATATATTTTTCAGAGATACTTTCAAATGACAAGTAATCTCAAGTGAATTCTCAAAAAACAGAGGGGGAGGGTAGCCTTTCCATGATTTTCAATAGAATGAGAAGGTCTTGTTTTCTATTTGTATTTGTCCTTTATCCACAAGAACACAAGACAAGAGGGAGAGTGGAGGCCAGATCAGGCAGATTCAGGAAGGTCCTGGTAAATTTAAAAACCTTTTTTAAAAAAATCTATGTATTAAAGTAATGAGAAACCATTGAAAGGTGTTAAGCATTAGAGTATGGTGCTGTAGGATAAGCACTGGAATACTAACTGCCAGGCTGGTGCCTCAGACACAGCAACGGCCCTTATACAGGGTTACTATTTGCTGGAACCAACTTAATGGTACTTACCAACAAGAAGAAGAAGCAATAGAGTAGCAGGATTAGATTTTCTCTCTCTTTTTTTTTTTTAAGACCAATTTATTTTATAACCATTTAAAATAGCACCCAACAAAGGACCATGCAGTTTATAGCTGGGACAGGTATGCATCCCTCATTGAGACCTTTGCAGTCCTTAGTGTCCACTGAATCTTTGCTGCTGGAATTTCTTTAAACCAAACTAGAACAAAAGCCTGAATGATACAAAAGGAGGAGTATGTCAGTGTAGTTTGTACTGGCAATTGGCTTTTTAAACAAAGGAAACACATCATTTCCTCCAGACCAGTAAATAAACAAGAGCTACATGCAATAGTATATTAAGACATTTCTCAAGTCATCTCAAAAGAGTTCAGGTGGGGAGGAGATGGAGAAGAAAATTGACAGAAAAACATTGCTGTAGACACCGTAACAAACAACAAATTTAGATCAATTAAAATGTAAAAAAGGGAAGAGGCAGCATTTCAGTAGCAAAGTACTCAAGACAAAATATATCATTGAAGGTAATACACAAATAGTTTGGGGGTAAGAAGTCAGAAAATGGGTCAGTAGGGTGGGGAAGGGCTCAAAGAAATATACGGTGTTGTTGTTCTGGGAGGAATAACACATTCTGAATCTAGAACTTCCTGGAATAATTTTGGTTCTCTTGTATTTGCATCTTTGAAGACAATAATTGAGGCAAATTTCCACAATGACAGCAGTAAT
>NW_006408523.1:17721768-17735862 GCF_000296735.1 Chrysochloris asiatica | reverse complement strand
GGGTGTTCTTCTGCATCTCCCCTCACTTCATATCAGCTGGATGCTTCACTCTCAGCTCTAGCCCTCTGTGGCTATGTCCTTGTCCATGGGCTCAGGTGTCCCCAGGTCTCACACCACACTTTGGACCAACCAGCCCTTCCTCTTCTCTCTCTCACCTCCAGGTCAACAGGAGTCTGTGGAAAATGGTTGAACTCAGCCCATTTCTTCATTGCTGCCTTTCTCCCTCTTCCACTCACCGGTAGACCAATGTGGTCACCAGCCAGTTTATATGCCTGCTCGTGTGTTCCCTTTGAGTTTCAGTCTTAGAGGGAGGTTTGTCCTAAAGGGACTTGATTGCTTGCCTTGATGGCTTCCCGGCATCTGTTTATTTGAACGACCAATCTTGCAGTTCAAACCAACCTTGCTGTTGAGTGCTTATCCTATGGCACTGCACCAGGAAAGGGATCTTTTTTATTAATTCAAACTTTGTTCTATCCATAGGGTTTTCTCAGCTGTTATCATTAAGAAAACTAGTAAGAGTTTCTTGCACAGTGCTGCTGGGTGGATCGGAACCACCAGACTTTAGGGTGTTGTTGTTTTTAAATGCCATCGAGTTGGTTCTGACTCATAGTGACCTGTGTAGGGTGTAAGAAACGTTGATACCAACAAATGCTCAAGAAATCCAATCTGTACTCATTTTAGTGAGAGTGAAGTTTTCTTTATTTGATTTTGCAAAATCAGGCACTCAATCCAGTAGACACAGACAGATGCACTGCATGGCCAGCCTGCCAAGAGTTTTATTCCCCCATCTCAACAAAGCCCCTCCTCCAGTTCTCCTTTTATTGCTTACTATGGGGCTCTGTGGGTTAATGCACCAGACTGCAAAGCCATTTGTACTGTAAGGTCAGCAGTTCAAGCTCACCAGCTGCTCCTCAGAAACCCTATGCAGAGTCGCCATGGGTCGGAATCGACTCTACAGCACTTAACAACAACAACAACGGAGTTTACAATCTACCTCGGACATCCCATTTTCCTTCCCCCCAGTTCCATAATCTAGCCTGAATGGTGCCCTTGGTCTTAATGGCTGCATTCTTACTTAAAGTTACTAGTCCTAGAACCGATTTTTTCCTCTTCTTCCCCCAATTCATCCTGCTTGCATATCCCTGGTATGAATCAATAACCTATGTCTGGTCTAGCAATTTTGTGAGCCCTTTATTCCTGAAGATGGACCATCTTGAGAATTTCCCACAAGAGTTTCCAAGGAGCTGCTGGTGAGTTTAAACTGCTGACCTTGTGTCCCAGTCCAGCGCTTATCCTACAGTGCCACACCAGGAGTCCGAAACACTTTAGGATAGTGGAGAGCAAACATTGTGCACTGCTGAGGAACCTCAACAGTACGTGAATGATGATCCTGTGATTAGCAGCACGAAGTTCCAGTCCTTAGCTCCTGCCTCTAATTCCCTCCTTCAGTTTTCATCCTTCTGAAGAAACCATGTGATCCCATTTATGTTGTGAAAGACTCCTAGTCAGATAGCAACAAGGGAACAAGGGGAGATGCATTTCATTTTCACATTGGGTATTTGTTGAGGCAACACTCACAGAGGGTCAAAGTCTGGCCAAGGGACTAACTGAGGAGCAGATCAGTGCATTTCCAGACTCAATTTTTTAATGAGGAAGGGCCAAATATTTGGACAACAAACTGTGAGAAGGGGTCGCCATGGCTCAGGGGTCCAGGAATAAAGCTATAAAAGCCTCTGGTCACAAATCCACACCAGTGAGGGGCTGCAGTGCTCTGGTCTACCCGTCTGCAGACGCTGTTCTCTTTCAGGGTGGTGACTCTAATGTGCCCTCCTTTCTGTGGGTTTTTACACAAAGGATAATCATCCTCTAACCCTTGCCTGTCTGTGTGGGGTATTGTAAGGAATGGCAAGGCCCCAACCCTAAAACACTTGCATTTCATCAGATGAAAGATCCTGCCCTTATTTCTCTAAAAAGAGCAGTTTTCTGTCAGAAAGGAAAGGTTGTGCTTTATGGTCCTAGGAAGGCAGAAAAAGAAGCCATAACTCCTTTCAAATCAAAGTTTTGTTCTTTAGTCAAAGGCACCTCGGGAGACTCCCACCCAGCCCGGTGAAAAGGCTTTGTTTGATTATCTAAAGGTATCTGGGTTCACAAAGGCCATTAGACCATTCACACAGACTTAGAGGAGTGTGCTCTTTCTCTGCTTCTGACACTTAGGTGGAGGTGTAGCTACGGAAAACAGCACCTATGGCTAACACTAAAATTGCCCCCCTTTCCAAAAATCTGACATTCTTTAGCAGGAATCCTGGTTAGCACTGGACTATTAACCACAAGGTCAGTGGTTCAAATTCATCAGCCATCTCTTGGAAACCCTGTACAGGGCTGTTATGAGTCAGAACCTACTCGAAGGCACTTAACAACGACTACAACATCCTTTAGATAACTTTACTTTAATATCAGCTTAAGAATCCAAGTTAAACTCATTCATCTTTTTACTTAGCACATTCTAGCACACCAAGAATATCGCAACTGTATTTCCCTTGCTTTTACGGTGAAATTTGGTCTATGATGCGCTCAGAGTTATTATCCCCCTTCCCCACAGTTTCTTCTCTTTCTCAGCACTGAGCAAAGCAAGGTCACACAGTCTATTTAGAAAGATAGAGAGCCAAGACTCTGTGGTGTTTATACAACAGGTCATGTGAACTAATTTTAAAATAACTGCCTGCTAATAAATGTTTGCCCCATAAGTACCTCTCTGTGTGGAACAATTCCATCCGAAGTCAGCTTTCATTATAATTCAGTAGCAAGGTTGTAGGGGAGTAGTTAACCCTCCTCTACTTCTTAACTCTTGTTGTTGTCATTAAGTGCCATCGAGTCGGTTCCGACCCATAGCGACCTTGTATAGGGTTTACAAGGAGCGGCTGGTGAGCTCAAACCACCAACCTTGCAGTTCAAACCAACTTTGCAGTCTGATGCATTAGCCCACATTGCCACACCAGGACTCCTCTTAACTTTTGGCAGCTACCAAATCTACCAAAAGATCTAGTAACTGAGCACAACCAAATGGTTTGGGTCAGTTCTTAATACCATGGGAAGAGTAAAAGCCCAGGCACTGAAGTCTCCTGAGGCTTCACTCTCAAAATTAAGAAGACTTCTCTAGGCTCTGACCCCAGCCTCCTTCTGAACTCCTTTATTTGAGCTTCTTTCTAACAGTTTCCGATTTGTTATTCTGGGCATAGGCTTCCCACTTCTCTCTTGGCCCTTGACATGCCCTTGGCATCAGGTAAATTTGCTGCACAAGATCCTATAAAGTATTTCAAGAGCAAAGATGTCAGTTTGAGGATGAAGGTGTGACTGACCCAAGTCATGGTATTTTCAATAACCTCATTGTCATGTGAAAGTTGGACAGTGAATAAGGAAGTCTGTAGAATAATTAGTGAATTTGAGTTATGGTGTTAGAGAAGAATATTAATAGAAGCCAGGATGACAAGACTTCATCTCTCATACTTTGGACATGTTATCAGGAGGGACCAGTCCCTGGAGAAGGACATCATGCTTGGTAAAGTAAAGGGTCATTGAAATAGAAGAAGACCAATGAGAAGGATTGGCACAGTGACAGCAGCAATGGGCTCAAGTGTAGCAATGATTATGAGGCTGGCACAGGACCGGACAGTGTTTCATTCTGTTGTCATAAGGTCGCTATGAGTTGGGACTGGCTCGAAGACACCTAACAACAACAACAACAACCTGGCACCTTTGATTGATGCCTTCGGACTACCTCTGTCTATTACAGTTTGCCTTCAGATGTTGCCTCCTTGCTCATCCTGGGCTCCAGGTGTTGTTGCTAAAGTCTAGTCCTGTCCATCTACAAGCTCAGACCAGGGTTCCCAGTGGGGACGTGTGTACCAACTTCTCTTTCCCGGCCATGTCATTTGGGCATTTTTAAGAGTCACAGTAGACCTTCAAATTGGTTCTGAGTTGCTATATCCTCCACATTAGCAGTGAGGGGCCCTGGTGGCACAATGGCTAAGTGCTGGACTTCTAATGAAAAGGTTGGCAGTTCTAACCCACCCAACTTGGAGAAGACTCAACAGCACCCAACAACAAGAGCAATTGACTACTCACTTGTCACTTTGTCATACTGTTGGTGCCTTGTGTGTTGTGTGATGTTAAAAATGATACCACTTGTATTTCAAATACCAGCAGGGTTACCTATGGTAGACAGGTTTTAGCTGAGCTTCCAGAATAAGACAGAATAGGAGGAAAGGTCTGACGATCTACTTCCAAAAATGAAAACCTTATGGTCTCAGCAGAATGGAGTGTGACCTAGTGTTGGAAGCTGCATAAAGATGGTGCAGGACTGGACAAGGTTTCATTCTGTTCTATGTGGAATCACTGTGCATCAGAGCCAAGTCTACAGTAATTAACATCAGTCATCAGTAGCTCATGACACATTCATGAGCTTGCATTTCCATTTAAATTGAGAAAGCCAAGAGGTCCTGGTTGAAATTTCAGACCACAAAACCATGCTGGAGGGCGGGGTGGAGTGGGGATGGGGAAGGCATCATGGGGCCCTTACCTGTGGCTGCAGGTTGGAAATTCAAAGGTTTAAGAATGACTTACATTTTTATGAAAAACAGGCAGGCCTTTTCTTTCTTTCTTTAGTATTGGCATTTAGGATTTTTTGATTTATTGAAAATGTATAGATTTGAATCAATGTCCTTCACAAAGTCACAGCCGGAAGCCAATGTCACTTAAAGAAAGCAAGCCATGATCAGATTTCAAATATACAAAAAAAATGTGTATAGCGATAGAAAACAGAAACAATATCACTAAGAACAAAGCTATCTTGCAGGTTTCATGAACTGTAAATTATTTTCATTACCTGAAAAGACAACTTAGTGGACCTGGATCTCTAAAGGGGCAATGAGATATCCTTAGAGCTAAATTAACTTTAGGTTGTTGTTGTTAAGTGCTGTGGAGTCGGTTCCGACTCATAGCGACCCTGTACAGGGTTTCCGAAGCTGTAAATCTTTTTATGGGAGCAGAAAGCCTCATATTTCTCTCGTGGAACAGCTGGTAGTTTCGAACTGCTGACTCTGAGGTTCACAGCCCAATTCGTAACCACTATGCTACCAGAGCTCCTTAAGAACTAAAAAATGTACGCAGTGACCACAGAGCAAAATCGGATTCCTCCTGACTTTTCCCAGGACCTTCCCTGAAGGAGGTTCAAAGTTCTGCCCTGCCAAGTCATGTTGTTCATTTGCCTTCTGACTACTTCTCCGTGCTGCAAAGGACCACTTTAAAGTATTAAAAAGCAAAGGGGTCACTTTGTGGACTAAGATGCACCTTACCCAAGTCCTCTTTGTGTCATCTGCATATCGCAGCGTGTGATGACTCTTCCTCCAAACTCAACACCACACTTGTCTTCACAGGAGATATAGTCCAGCTTCGTGAATTATTTTCTCAGCATCCAGATTGAATAAGTTGCAAAAGCTCCAATGCGGATGCACACCTCTCCTGATTTTAAGCCACACAGTGACCACCTCTGGGTCTATGTACAGGTTCTTCATAAGCACAATTACATGCTCTGGAATTCCCATTCTTCTCAATGTTGCCTGTAACTTATTAGGATCCACACAGCTGAATGGCTTTACATAGTCAGTGAAACACAGATCAACATCTCTCTGGCATTAAGAGCCTTGGAAATCCTATGGGGCAGTTTTATTCTATGCTGTAAGATTACTACTAAGTGTTGGAATTGAGTAAAGGGCACAAAACAACTATTGACCATGTGTATTTAATTGATAGGATTTTCAGTTTCCATATATGCATTTACAAGCATGACAAAGAACAAGGAAGTCTGAAAAAGAATTGATACCATTGAATTATGGTGTTGGTTAAAAATATTGGATAGGCAATGGACTGCCAGAAGAACAAGGATTCTTGTTGGTACAGTAGGTTAAGCATTGACCTACTACCCAAAAAGTCAGCAGTTGGAACCCACTAGCCATACTGCCAGAGAAAGATGAGGCAGACTGCTTCTGTAAATATTTACAGCCTCAGAAACCCTATGGAAGGAACAATTTGTCTCTGCCTTATGGGTCACTGAGTCAGAATCAGCTCAACAGGCTGTGGTTGGGTTTTGGCCAGAAGAATGAGCACTTCTGTTTTGGAAGACCCTCAGTGAGATGAATTGACACTGGCTACAATAATAGGTTAAAACTGAACAATAATTGTGCGGATGGCACAGGATGAGGCCATATTTTGTTCTCTAGGCTATCTAGGAGTTGGAACCAAATCTATGGCCCCTAACAACAACAACTACCCAAAGACTGGGATCTGTCGTCCTTTGACGTAGTTATCGTCATTCATGATTCTTAAGATTACGGTTTGTTGAGCATCTTGGATCTATGGGTTTAAAGTTTCCATTAAATGTGGAAGTTTTGAAGCCGTTATTTCTTCAAATATATTCCTATCACATCCCACACATAGGGACTCCAATTACATGTATATTAGAGAGCTGGAAGCTGTCCTGCAGTTTACCAATGCTTTTTATTTTTTTATTTTAAAAAAGTTCTTTTTATCTGGTGCTTTATTTTGGATAGTTTCTATGCTATGTTGTTTGTTTCACTGATCTTTTCCTCTGCCATGTCTAATCTGCCATGGATCACATTCAGTCTAATTTTTGTCTCAGAAATTGTACTTTCATTTCCAGGATTTCAATTTAGGATGTGTAAGTGTGTGTGTAACAGTTTATTTGTTTTAATGTTCTTGTCTGCTAATTTAAACACTTGTATTAGTTTAAGGTTGGTTTCTGTGGTTAATCTTTCATTATATGCTGTATTTTTCTCCTTTGCATCCCTCCCGGGTAATCGTTTGATGTGAAGGCATTGGGAAGTTTGTCTTATTGGATGTTGGAGAATTTTACATTCCTATAAATATTCCTGAGTTTTATTCTGAGATGTGCCATTGGAAACAATGACATCCTCTAGGCTTGTGTCCTAATAGGTGATTACGTAGATGTGGAGGAATGCTTAGTAGGGAGCAAATTACTCTCCACTGCTGAGACTAGACCTTCCTGAGGGCTCTACCCAGTGCCCCATGAATTATTAGATTAACAGTCTGCTGATCCCCAGACACTATTCCTGGCCTGGGTAAGTGCCAGGCTTTGTTTTCTCTAATTATTTCAGACAGTTGCTTCCCAGGTCCCAAGTTTCTTCACGTGCATTTGGTATTCTTTGCTCTGCTGAATTCTCTAGGGTTTGTCCTCAGCATTCTGCTCTCTAGTACTCCATCCTGTGAACTCTAAAAGCCTTGATCACCTTGGACCGTTGGCTCCATCTCCTTAACTCAGGAAATTAACTGGGTCTGCCTGGATTTCTACTCCCTACACTGCAGCCAGGAATTGTGCCATGTATTTTGATATATTACCTCATTTAATCTTCATAACAATACTGCAAGTAACAACTATTATCTCTAGTTCAGAGATGTGAAAACTAAGGCACAGAGAAGTTACAAAATTTGTCCAAAGCCACACAGCTATTAACGAACAGAGTCGGGATTCAAATCCAGGTTGCTAAAAGTCCAAAGCCCATGCTCTTTCCCTTACACCTTGTACCACCTTCACATTCAACCTCAAGGCTATTGACATTTTGGAATCTAAAAGTGGATGCGAAGTTAGAAATATGGGTGAGGCAGTTGAAGGTAAAGAACTTGCCCATGATCTACTTAATAAGTCAAATCTAGAATATAAATCTTTCACTTTTAGTTCAGCTCTTTCTCCTCCATCATATTGTCTTCATCTGCATCCTTATCTCCATCAACGATATGGATAGAATGCCCCCTAAGAAGAGGGCAACAAGCCTTGTGTGAACAGAAGCTTTCAAGGAGTAACTTAGCTCTTCAGATAAGACTGAGACTTTGAAGAGCAATGGATCCTGCAAGATTGTGTGATAGGAAGATCACTATGGGTCAGGAGAGGTGAAGAATGTTTCAAGGGGAAATTGAGACTTAGTTGGGTCCTAAAGGATTATTAGAATTAGATCATAGAGGGAGGATGACATGTCATGAAGAGGAAGATGTAAGAAAAGGTGTGTAGGCAGGGATAGATTTATTATATTTAAAGGACAAGAAACAGACCAGCTCAACTGGATAGAAATTTGTGGAAAATGCATTTTTAAGAATCAAATCAGGGTTCCATTATTGTTGTTGTTGTTAGGTACCATCAAGTGATCCTACACACAACAGGACAAAACCCTGCCAGGTCCTGTGTCAACCTCACAATCGTTGCTACATTTGAGCCCATTGCTGCCCATCCATCTCATTAAGGGTCTTCCTCTTTTTATCTGACCCTACGATTTACCAATCATGTTATCCTCTCCAGGGACTTGTCCCTCCTGACAGTATTTCTGAAGTATGAGAGATGAAGTCTGGCCATCCTGACTTCCAGGAAGTATTCTGGCTGTACTTTTTCCAACACAGATTTGTTTGTTCCTTTGGCAGTCCATGGTACTTTTAATATCCTTCTCCAACACCATAATTCAAATGCATCAACTCTTCTATGGTCTTCCTCAGTCACTGTCCAACTTTTACATGCATATGAGGTTGTTGAAAACACCATGGCTTGTGTCAGGTACACCTTAGTCCTCAAACTGATATCTTTGTTCTTCAATACTTTAAAGAGGTCTTGTGTGGCAGATGTGCCTAATGCAATATGTCATTTGATTTCTTGGCTGCTGCTTCCATGAGTGTTGGTGGTTGATTTGAGAAAAATGAAGTCTTTGGCAACATCAATTTTTTTCTCCATTTATCATGATGTTATTTATTGGTCCAGTGGTGATACTATATTTCTAAGATTAAAAACAGAAGAATGAATTATATATTTAAAACTATCTCACTGTAAAAAGATAAAAGAACTATTCCCTTAGAAATAGAGTATTAGAGTTGCAATTTTCAACATGACATACGTTTTCTCAAAGCACATTCCAATAATGTGGTATTCAAGGGCCATGTCCCCAAGTTAAGCTCAATTGTCAATTTTTTCTTCTTAACAGTCTGCCAAATTATTCCTATGGTGTCCAATAATTAACTGTTTTTCTTGTTTTTAGGACTATTTGTTCATTGTGTTTGGAGTGTAATGAGTAGCCAGAAGGAAAGGAGTTTATTGTAGGGTTTCCTAAGACAGTGCCTTGCAACCCATCTACTTCTGATGCTGTTTTATGCTGGTTCTTGCTTGCTCCTGACCCCATGGCTTGTCTCTCAAAACCTCTAACTTATCCAGTGGCCTGTTCTCTCTTTCTCTTCCACCAATTGCCCAACTCTCTCTCTGCTTCATCAGTTGAAGAAGGAGTCTGTTTTGCTTAGCCAATTTCCTGCATCATCGGTGGACAAAATCCATTGCACCTGCCTACACATACACTGGTCACCTTGGGAAAGCTGCCAAGTCATGGATCAAATTACGATCATACCTAAGGAGAAAATTAAAAACAACCAAAAATTATCTTATTCAACAAGAAGCTGTAGGTTGGCTGATTTTGGTCAGACCAGATGTGATATGCACCAACCAGGTTAACATGGTGAGGTCATCTTGTATGGGTACTTTAAAAATAAACCACTTTTTATTATTAAATACCTTATACAGAGGAAGAAATGTGGTTTTTTTAACCTTAAATTTCAGATCCTTTCCTTGTTTTTCCTTCTCCATTAGAGTTGTTATTGTTGTTGTTAAGTGTCATCAAGTCAGTTCTGACCCATACGACTCTGTATATGGTTTCTGAGGAGCATCTGGTGGGTTTGAACCACCAACTGTATAGTCAGCAGTCCAGTGCTTATCCTACAGCACCATGACAGGACTCTACTAGACAGTCAGTGAAAACGAGGAAGACCCTCTAATAGATGGAATGATATTGTGGCTGCAGCAATGGGCTCAAACCTAACAGCACTTGTGACAATGGGACAGGACCAGACAATGTTCTATATTCCATAGGTCACTGTGAGTCAGAATGGACTTGATGGCACCTAACAACAATATTAGAATTCTGCTTTGGTTTTGCATTTTTTTTTAAACACCACCACCAAAACCGTTTTTTTAAATTCTAATTTTAAAATAATTTTTAAAATTGTTAAGGATCTGACTAGAAATAAGTGAGGCACAGGGCAAGTCATATAAACATTTTTCCAAAGTAAAGTGTTATAATGAAATATGCAAATACCTAGAGTTAGAAAACCCAAAGGGAAGAACTTGCTCAGCATTTCTCAAGCTGAAAGAACTGAAGAAAAAAATTGAAGCCTTGACTTGAAATATTGAAAGATTCTCTGGGCAAACTATTGAATGATGTAGGAAGCATCAAAAGAAGATGGGAAGAGCACACAGTCACTGTACCAAAAAGAATTGATTGGTGTTCAGCCACAGTATATGATCAAGAACTGATGTGATTGAAGGAAGACGTCCAAGCTGCACAGAAGGCATTGGGAAAAAAATAAGGCTTCAGGAATTGACAGAATGCAAATGAAAATATTTCAACAAATTGATTCAGCACTGAGGCATTCACTCATCTGTGCCAAGAAATTTGGAAGACAGCTACTTGGCCGACCAATTGGAAGAGATCCATATTTGTGTTCATTCCAAAGAAAGGTGACCCAATGAAATGCAGAAATCATCAAACAATGTCATTAATATCACACGCAAGCAAGTTCTTGCTGAAGATAATTCAAAAACATTTGCAGCAATGTATTGACAGGGAACCGCCAAAAATTCAAGCTACGTTCAGAAGAAGAGCAAGGAATATCATTACTAACCTCAGATGGATCTTGGCTGAAAGGAGAGAATAACAGAACGATGTTTACTTTTGTTTCCCTGATTTTGCAAAGGTGTCTGACTGTGTGGCTCTTGACAACAATGGACAACATTGCAAAGAATGGGTATTCCAGAAAACTTGATTGTGCTTATACAGACCTCTATATAGACCGAGAGGCAGTCACTTGAACAGAACTAAGGGATACCGAATGGTCTAAAATCAGGAAATGTGTTCATCAAGGTGGTGTTACCCCAAAACTTGGGTCTGATGATGCTCTAGAGCAATTAAACCTAATTAACAAACACTCCAGATAAACAAAGAAAGAAAAGCCTTTATTGTTAGAATGGCTACCCTTAGAACTACAGTAGCAAAGTTTTTTAAATGGCATCCAAAGACTATTTTTTATGAACAATGTTTATACCCGTTTCAACAATGTTAACTAATAGAATATGCAGGTTGACGATACTCTTACCATTCTAACATTCACATTAATCCACAAGGTAGTTATGGTGTCCTGAAAAACACATCAAAAGGGAGGACATGGTTAACTCTCTCCGTGCCAGTTTGCCTAGATGGCCACTCCTTATTACAAACTACACCAACAGGGACTAGGCTTCAAACAGAACTGTTGGTGGTGGAGTCAGTTCCAACTCATAGAGACCCTGTACAGGGTTTCTGAGGTTGTAAGTCTTTATGGGAGTAGAAAGCCTCATCTTTCCCCCACAGAGAGACGGGTAGATTTGAACTGCTGACCTTGAGGTTAGCAGCTCAGCCATCCAGTCAATTCTGACTTACAGTGACCCTGTATAGGGTTTCTAAGGAGCGGCTGGTGAGTTTGAACCACCTACCTTGTAATTCAAACTGACCTTGCAGTCCGGTGCTTACCCTACAGCTCCAGGACCATTAATATTCCAACAGTGGTTAAGGCAGACATCTAAGAAGCAAGGTGCAGCTTTTTCAACTAACTAGTTTAATAACCTTTGGCAAGCCACTTAAGGAGTCCTGGCAGGTGCTGTAGGATAAATGCTGGACTGCTAACTGTTCAAACCCACCAGCTGCTCCTCAGAAACCCTATACAGGGTGGTAATGAGTTGGAACCGACTTGACTTAATGGTACTTAACAACAACAACAAAGTCACTTAATGCTTCCGACTTCATGCTCTCTTTTCTCCAGTTAGAAGAAACACAAGTCTACTGAGTTGCATTGTTTTGAGACTAAAATGTACTGGGACTTGGACTTAAAACGTGTATTCCTCCCCAAAATGACTCTGTGCTTTTAAAAACAAATTGACCCCAATCCCCAAGTCCCTAAACTTAATGGTTAATATTTAGCATTTTTATTGTTACTGTCATTATGAATTGGACACGGAAACTACCTCTGTGTTGAATTAACCAATAGAAACCAAGTATATTAGAACCAATGGTAAAATATTAATTGGAAACTGAATAGAAACAAAAAGAGGTAAGAATTGAGGTATTTCCTCTCCCTAAAAACAAAAACTCTGACTATGTTGGCTTGGATAATCCACTTCAGACTTGTTCTCCGTTAATCATTTACTGCTTCTTAATTCCTGTTACTTAATTTGCTTTAAATCTGTTTTCAGTTCTCTGGAGGTCACCAGAAGAATGAGCTCACTTCATCACCATCCCCTCAGGCATCCCTGTTATTTAGGGTGTTGTTGTTGTTTAGTGCTGTGGAGTCGGTTCTGACTCATAGCAACTCTGTATCAGCTTTCTGAGGAGTGGCTGGTGAGTTTGAACTGCTGACTTTGCAGTTAGCAATCCAGTGCTCATCCTACAGCACCACACCAGGTATTGTCGTTAGGTACCATTGAGTTGGTTCCAATTATGCACAACAGAGTGAAACACTGCCCGGTTCTGTACCAATCTCACGACTGTTGTTAGGCTCGAACCTATTGCTGCTGCCACTGTGCCAATCCATCTCATCAGGGGTCTCCCTCTTCTTCATTGACCTTGCACTTTGCCAAGCATGATGTCCTCCAGGGACTGGCCCCTCCTGATAATATATCCAAATTATGAGAGACAAGTCTGGTTATCTTGGCTTCTAAGAAACATTCTGGTTGTACTTCTTTCAACATAGATTAGTTTGTTTTCTGGCCGTCCACAGTACTTTTAATATTCTTCTCCAACATCGTTACTCAAATGCATCAATCCTTCTATGGTCTACTTTATTCATTGTCCAACTTTCACACAAATATGAGATTATTGAAAATATCATTGCTTGGTTCAGGTGCACCTTAGTCCTCAAACTGAGATATCTTTGCTTTTGAACACTTCAAAGAGGTCTTGTGCAGTGGATTTGCCTAATTCAGTACGTCATTTGATTTCTTGACTGCTGCTTCCATGAATGTTGATGGTGGATTCAAGCAAATGAAGTCTTTGACAACTCAATCTCTTCTCCATTTATAATAACTCCTAGTTGCTGTTTTCAGAGTTTAAAATCACATAAGGGTCCCTTGTAGCTTTAGTGGATTATACGTTGGGGTGCAGCTTGAAATTCACCAGTCACTCCATAGGAGAAAGATGAGACTTACTGCTCCAGTCAATTTACAGCCTCAGAAACCCTATAGGTGGTTGTTATGAATCAGAACCAACTGATGGCACACAGCAGCAGCAGCAGCAGGGGGGTGGGTGGGGAGGAATGACTTTGTAGAAAAACAAGTAAATTTATGTCAAAAGTACTAAAAAACATAATGAAATAAGAGCATCTCTGCTTCTTCTTTCAATTGTTTGGTTAATCACTTCTCAAGACAAACCCTACATAATGTAGTTGCATTAACATAACAAAGACAACCCATTCCCAAATATATTCTAATTACAAGCATGTTGTTGTTGTTGTTAAGTGCTGTTGAGTTGGTTCTGACCCATAGCGACCCTGTACAGGGTTTCCGAGGGTGTAAATCTTTACGGGAGTAGAAAGCCTCATCTTTCTCCTGCGGAGTGGCGGTAGTTACAAGCATAGAGGCTAGGATTTCAGTATAGATGGGGAGGGGGGCACAAGTCAATCTGTGACAAGGGCTTCTCCACATGCTTCATTAACAGGACACCAGTGTGTCCCCAGAACTTGCACACACCCTCTCCTGAAACCACTCCTGAAGTGTTTAGGAAATGTAGGGTCTTAGTCAAGCTTTTCCTCCTCCTCATTATCAGGTCAAGTTGACCCCATGCAACATGGAATGGCTGGTCCTGCACCTTTGGTCCAGCACCTTCCTTGCCATCAGTTGAGAATTAGATTCGTTTTTTTAAATACGTTAATATTTTATTAACTATATATATA
>NW_006408523.1:17712070-17721668 GCF_000296735.1 Chrysochloris asiatica | reverse complement strand
CCTGGTATGGCACTGTGGGTTAATGCGCCAGACTACAAAGCCGTTTGAACTGCAAGGGTTTGAACTGCAAGGTTGGTTCAAGCTTACCAGGACTCCTTATATATGTATGTATAAAATAAGTTTATATATACAGGGTCGCTATGAGTCGGAACCAACTCGATGGCAGTTAACAACAACAACAGCAAATATATATATATAAAATGTAATTACCAAATAAAAAAAGTCAAAACAGAAAAAAACACACATTCAAGATCTTAGAGAATCCTATTATTAAAATTAGGAAGTAAATTTAGGAGTGATTATACCATCCCATATAAATCCAAGTCTTAATTCATTAAGTGATTTCTTACTGGTTACTGATTTCATTATACAATAAAAAAGAAATGAGTAACCTTTTTATCATAAAACTGTCTTTAAGTGATCATACAAAGCCTATGAAAAGTTGTGGTATCTTTCATGATTAAGAACAAACATCATTCACCCCTTACTCTGTCCCAAAAGTTAATTTTTGCTACATAGCAAGCCTCCTCCAAAACTATTGGCTTAAAACAAGTAACACACATAGCTTGTGATTTGGGGTTGGGTTTAACTGAGCAATTCTTCGAATCTCAGCTGGCCTTACTCATACAATGAAAGGCACCTGCCAGCCAATCTGTCAACTCTGCTTCTGCAGATTACAGGTCTTTTGGATTATGCCATGCAAATGTCTGTGGTGAAAATATCCTTCTGGCCATATATCTGTGATGATTCTGCAGGTTTATCTTAGGTAGAGTTCTCTAGAGAAGCAAAACTAGTGACACATATATGTATATATAAAATAAGTTTATATCAAACAAGTGGTTGGCAGATCTGTGAAAGTGGGTAAGTCCCAAATCCAACTCAGCTGAACCAGGATAGACAGCCAGAGGACAGGTAGGTAGATGGGTAAGAAGACTGAGGACACCCTGGGGCAGCAGGTAATACAGCAGGTCAACCTACTGGATCAAGTCTAATGGATCAGAGGCCTAGCTGAAAGATCTAGACCCAGCAGAGAGCCAGCAAGTTTCTAATATGTTGGAAGCAGGCCACACCCCAAGGAAATGTCCTTGCCTCTTTGTAAGGATAGAACAGAAAAATCCCTTTGCGATGGGCATAGATATAGGGAGGAGAAAAGCTGAAGCCATATTTTTTGTAACCTATTAATGGCAATGAATGACTCCACCAACCCAGAGAGAGCAATCAAACGATTCTGTGCAAGAGTTCTATGGTAACCATGAAGCTACATTTAGCTCTTCCTTCTAGAGACAGCCTAAAGCATAACCTCACCACCCAGTTTTATTTTCTTCAAATCTCTAATCATTTTCTACTACTTTTTAAAAAAAATTGTTTCCTTTACTCCTCCAGCCCATTAGAAAATAAATTCTTTGTGAACTGTGTCTTTGTCGTGTTTGCTGCCTACAGCGGAGTCTGGCATTGTTGTAGAGCATGAAATCGGAAGGCTTTTTGCCTGTGAATAACTCCAGTGTGGCGCTGTGGGATTAGCACTGGACTTCGAACCACAAGGTCAGAGGTTCAAACCCACCAGTTGCTCCTTGGAAACCCTATACAGGGTCCTTATAAATTGGAACTGACTCAATGGCACTCAACAGCAGCAGCAGCAGAGATCAATTCCATTTCTGCCTAGGTTTAAGTAGGCAGATGCCAATTTTTCAGAGTACCTCATTCACTTCTGACAGCTGAACTCCCAGAATGATTGTAAAGTAGGTTTTAGGACCATTTTCCCTAACCAGCCCTCACAGAAACATTCCAGGGCACGGCCCTGAGTGGTCACCTAGTTGTGATGCCAAGAACCTCCGAAAAGAAGCTTTCCTATCAGCAATTGTCCCTTCCCTGCTTGCCATAGACATACTTAAGTGATGTGTGGCTGTTCACATAAGTCATGGTTATGGGAGGAGATTCCTTTGCTCTCTGTGCTCTATAAAAGGTCACCACATGGAGACAGACCTTTAGAAACTCATCATCGTGTTTATGATTTCCCTCATCCGGGTGATTGATGTCTGTCTTTGTTTTCTGTTTACTCTTATTTAAAACTTAATAAAGAGTCTGTATGATGTTTATATCTTTGAAGGTGAGTCTCTTTTCTCCACTATATCAGCATATAGGTAAGGATTAATAAATATTTGTTGAATTGATAAGTAAACGTTATTCTCAACTTATTTATTTTTCTTTACAAAACAAAAAATACATATTCATTTACATGCCGAAAGGGCACATTCTGCAAGCCAGGTTCCTGCTTGCAGGAATACAACCTTACTCAGTTCATGGGCCTAGAGTCCACAGCTGGTCTGTTTCTCCATGCCACTGCCTCTGCCAATATCTCTGCTGGCGACATTTTTCTAGGTAGGGATCTCACGCTCCACTCATGCTCTTCCTTCTTGATGGTCCTGGGATCGTCTGTTCCTGAAATGAAAATTTAACTACTTACCACTTTTAGTTACACATCTTCTACAATTTCAGTTTTGACCAACACAATTAATCCTGCTAACAATTCTAACAATTGCCTTATTCTCAACTTAATGAGATAACACGAAGGGCTTTAGTAGAGAACTGACATTATCTATCTTGCATTTAAAAGTACTTTATTGAGATTTTAATGAAAGTTTATATAGAAAATTAGGTTCCTATTTAATAATTTCTGTGTGGCGCTGTGGGTTAATGCACCAGACTGCAGAGCCATTTGAACTGCAAAGTGGGTGGTTCAAGCTCACCAGCTGCTCCTCAGAAACTCTATACAGGGTCACTATGGGTCAGAATCAACTCGACAGCACTTAACAACAACAACAACACATATTGAACACATTGTGTGGTTCTGTAGGATAAACACTGGACAGCAAAACACAAGGTCAGCAGTTCAAACCCACCAGCTACTCCTCAGAAACCCTAACTGTACAAGGTCACTCTGAGTTGGAACTGACTTGATGACACTTAATAATAACATATAAGCTTCAGTGGTTTTGCTTCTTTGGAGAACCCAGCCTAATACAGGTATCATTCCATGTGTCAGAACTTTTGGGGTTCAGTGGTTTGTTGTTAGGTGCCATCGAGTCGGTACCAACTCATAGAGAGACCCTATGTACAACAGAACAAAGTGTACAATATAACTTCACAATTGTTGCCATGCTTGAGCCTATTGATGCTGCCATTCTGCCAATCCATCTCACTGGGGGGGGTCTTCCTCTTTTTCTCTGTCCCTCCACCTTGTCAAACATGATATCCCTCTCCAGCAGGACTAGTCCCTCCTGACAATATATCTGAAGTATGAGACACGAAGTTTGGCCATCCTGGCCTCCAAGGAGCATTCTGGCTGTACTTTTTCCAACACAGATCTGTTTGTTCTTTTGGCAGCCCATGGTACTTTCAGTATTCTCCTCCAACACTATAACTCAAATACATCAGTTCTTCTATGATCTTCCTTATTCACTGTCCAGCTTTCACAAGCTTATGAGGTTATAGAAAATACCATGGCTTGGGTCAGGCGCACCTTAGTCCTCAAGCTGATAGCTTTGCTCTTCAACACTTTGAAAAGGCCTTGTACAGCAGATTTGCTAATGCAATACTCATTTGATTTCTTGACTGCTGCTTCCATGACTGTTGATGGTTAATCCAAGAAAAATGAAGTCTTTGACAACTTCAATCTTTTCTCCATTGATAAGAATGTTGTTTATTGGTCCAGTGGTGAGGATTTTTGTTTCCTTTATATTGAGATGCAATCCATACTGAAGGCTATAGTACTTGATCTTCATCAGTGGTTTAGCTTTCTATAAAGCCACTGGTCTCTGTGCTAGTGACAAGAATGGCTTCAGAAATTTTGTCTAGTACCTGATAAAATCTTAATATAAGATTTGGCTACAGTTTTCTTCTAATCCAACAGCCTTTAAAATAATTGCCTTGAATTTGGCATTCCATCCATTCATTGAACCCC
The DNA here is from genome assembly GCF_000296735.1 of Chrysochloris asiatica. NCBI lineage: Eukaryota > Metazoa > Chordata > Mammalia > Afrosoricida > Chrysochloridae > Chrysochloris > Chrysochloris asiatica. Next base: position 17,717,707 of record NW_006408523.1, on the reverse strand, counting down.
AAAACGCTTCTCAAGATCGTGACTTCCTTTTCTAAATCTGTACAAGCCATCAGTTCAATAATACATTTTGGAATTTTACCTGAGAGTCTCTGGAATTATTTTTTTCTGTCCTTTTAAATATTAGATAAACAGCATCAGTCTTATCTTGATATCATTCCTTTTCTTTCACCATTATTATGCAATAGCTTACTCAGATCGTTTTCCACCAAGCATTTGGAATTTCAAAAAATTTAAATAATTTTGGAGGGTGGTATGAAGATTCCCAAAGCCTGGAGTGGTGGAGGGACGACCAGACAGAGGTGGGAGAACACCAGACACAACTTTCTCTGAAATTGTTTTTGCTGCTACTTGTAACAGGCTTTAAAAGACAGCCTCATCTGAGTCCCATCCTCACACTACCTCCATCTTGCCCTTGTGAGTAAAGCTTTTCAAAGGGTTATACTTTAAAACAATATTTAAATTAGCTTAAGAAATATTTCATCCCTGAAGAACTCTGGAGAAGATATGGGCGGATTTTAGGGGAAAGTCCAAAGTTTAACTAAAAGGCAGTAGGACCCTAGGGTTGAGATGATGGAAGGTAGGGATGAGGGGAGAGTTGCTAAGAGCCCCCAAGAACCCTCATTCATACTCCTTCTGTCAGATTCTCGATTTCTCAGGCACGAACACACTCAGAACATCAGAGGCTGGTTATGTAAACATGGTGGGCATTCTCTTGGCCTCTGCCCACCTCCTCTAGGACAGATGTGTTCAAACTGTCATATTCAGCTATTGGATAAGTGTAATTATGAATGTGTGCATAGCAATGCATCCCCCAAAACAAACACCGTCCTTGGGGAGGCTTATGGGGACCAATTCTCTTCTCCACTCTTGTTTTGGGAGACATTTTGTTACACCTGGCAACTATGTCCTTAAGTCAAAAAGTATTGCTACAAAATCATGTCATATTTATTTATTGCTGTCGAGTTGGTTCTGACCCATAGCCACCCTGTATAGGATTTCTGAGGAAAAGCTGGTAATCTTGAACCACCAACCTAGCGGTTCAAACTGACTTTGCAGTCCAGCACATTAACCCACAGCACCACACAAGGACTCTATTCATAGATCACCCTTTATTAAAGAAAATGTCAAATCGTGAAGCTATTGTTTCTCCACATGTCCTCTATCGAGGTCTATACCCATCTGAAGGCAGTGTCACCATCGCTCTAACCTTTTCCCAAAGAATTCTCCACTCTTTGATTTACACCACATTAAATGGCATTTTGACATCCTCAAGGGATGCAAATCATGTTCTTTTTAAAATGTTCTCTGAGTACTGGGAACACAAGGCAGTGTGAAGGAGGAAGATCAAGGCTGCAGGGTGAATGGAATAAAGATTCCCAGAGAAATTCCCATAGGACAACCCTTGCTGACCTTGAAGAATGAGCAGATGCATTGTCATGATGGGAAAAAAATTCCTCAGGGCAGCTTTCCTGCCTTTTTTCTCATCAGTGAAATTTTCCATTTTCTTAAAACTTTTTCCTAATAAGCCCTCATGATCATCTTGTGTTCTTTGAGAAAATCTATGAATATTATCACTTTGAAATCCATACCCCCCCCCCCAAATAGGTGCCATAACCGTCTGAGCTGACCCTTCTGCCTTGTAGTTAACTGGTCTTTTGATTGGACCTTTTTTTGGAAGGCACCCTAGTGAAACTAAGACAAGTGTGTTGCTGAGAGAGCTTGTCTATAGCTATCCATTGATCACAAAGACATTTTGGTTTGAATAAACCTGTGTATTATGAAGTGGGCCCCTAGTAACAATACTTTTTTATTTACCCTCATATGAAAGTTCCTGTGACCCCAAAGTCAAGTTCTTAGTTCAGATGATCCACTTCTCCAGGGAGCTTCATTGTGTAGCTTTCTGTCTAATCTGACTTCTCAAGAGATGCCCAGATCCCCAGCCATACTCTGCTGGAGCCAACTTGGGGAAAGGTCAAAGGGGACCTTCAATTAATTTCTTACTTTCCATATTCTGGGTTTAAAATTGAAATCAAACCTTTTTGATATGGAAATTGAAAGTTGTATTATTATGAATGAAAACAGAAATGGCTTCTTAGAACCTGCAGTTCTGAACTATCTGTTCTGTATTGTGTTGCTTAACAAGTTTTCCTGAAAGAGAGAGAAAGAAAAAAATGCTGCTTTAGCAAACAAAACAAAAAGCCAAAACAAAGCAAAACCCACACTAGTTTCTCTGATAGACATTTGGTCTTTAATAGTGGAGTCTTGTTTTGTGTGTCTTCTAGCTTTGATTTGTCTAATACAAGATGTTATTTAACTTCTTGATTGTTGTTTCCATGAGTGTTGATTGTGGATCCAAACAAAATGAAGTATTTGACAACTTCAATCTTTTCCCATTTACTATGCTTATTGGTCCAGTGGTCAGGGTTTTCATTTTTTTACATTGTGGTGCAATTCATACTGTATTGGAGTCTTTAATCTCTAACAATAAGTGTCTTAGGCTAGGTTTTCTACAGATACAAAACCAGTGAAGCATATATATGCGTGTATATATATATATACACACACACACATATATATATATATTTAGAGAGAGAGAGAGAAGTTTTTATCAAAGAAATGGCTCACGAATGTAGAATCCCAGATCCCTAGTGGAAGAATGGGAGCAGGTCACACTCCCAAGAAACTATCCCTTCAGTTGATTGGTTGCTCATGGCCACTCATCATAGAGTTAACTATGCCTGTATTTGATTTCATCACCATAGGGATAAGCACATATCAACTGCTAACCCATTGGGAATCTTAGCCCAGTCAAGTTGACATAGTGATTACAATAAATATTTCATTCATTAATTATAGTTCAGTCACAAGCCATTCATTAGTTCCCTGGAATACCTCCTCTGGGTTTGGAGAATTTCCATACAATCCTATCCCTTCTCCCACAGAGCACTGCCTCCTTTCTTGATCAGAAACCAGGACAATCCCTCACAAGTGCTTCCCTCCTAACCCTCGCAGGAGACTCTTTATTTCACACATCTCTCAAGTCCTAAGGTGAGGTTGCTACCCTTTCCCTTATTATAACTTCTAGATTTTTCTTCCTTTTCTTCTTGCAAAATGATCCCAGATCCCCTGATGCTTACCCTACCCTTCTCCCCTTATCTTTGCTACTATCAACTGAAGCAACTGGTTCAGTCTTTGCCCCAAGTTCTGTCAGCATTTACCTGCACATCTACAGTGAACTTGCCTCCAACCCATCCATCTCTGCCACCCAACCCCACACACCAAACCTTGGGCATTATCACAAGGAAGTGTTCCACCTCCAAAGTACAAATTCAGATGTCCCCTTCTCCAAGCCCATCTTCTACCTTCCTACTCTATTTGCTCTGGGATGCCCACTGGAACACTCTTTAGCCTCCCTGAGACCATCTCTCTATGGCACCCAGAGTCACATGTCCCCAGTGTCTGGTCAGGATGCCACGGCCTAGAATTATAACCACACCCTTGCAAGCACTCTCAACTTCCTCTCTTTCCTTCAACTGTATCATCTGGAAAAAACCCAGTCCTGGATACCAGCAGCCTTACCTTCTTCATAGCCGCTGCTGACCTGGGCAGACTGATTGAAACACAAGATTACAAACGTTAAATCAGAAATGCTTCACTGGTCAGTCACCCTCGCATTCTCTAAACTAGCCATCTCAGGCCTTCACTTCCCTCCTGGAGACTTCTCATACACTCCCATCATGCAAGTCACTTTTTAAAATCCCAGTCAAGTTAGTGTGATCTCACGCATGTGCCTGTCAGTATAACCATTCATTGTAGGCATGCACAGTTCAGGGATCTAGCCTGTAGTGTGTGGGCATGAGGAGCTCTTAGGAAATGTGGAGGAGACAGGGACATTGAAGACACCCACCCATCTACCCAGCCACAGGGTCTGCTAGAAACTGCAGAACCTCAGGACCTCCAAAGTCCTGCTAGAACCCTCACTGTAGTCTTTGGGTTGCCCAAGCTTACATTTGAGTGGACCCATCCATTCACTACCTGGAGAATTTTCACCTTTGGGCCTTCTTCAGATTGGAAGCTTGCTTGTGGAGTAGGGTGCCTCCAGGCACATAATCTGGGGAGCTCGGTTTGCCATCCCACAGAGCTAAAGTCAAGTGTCTTTAGGCTGAGGTTTATAGATGCGTGGAGTGCCCTTTGGAAATTCATCAGCCACCCTAAAAGAATTTTTTTAAAAACATTGCCTGAGCAGGGCAGGGTCCAGGCAAAGGTGCCAAGTGCTGGAGAGAGGCCTGCCTGTGAGCATGGCAGAGAAGAGGCAGTTCTGGCTGCAAGAAATATGCCCTGAGCATTTCTGATACCGAGTTGTAACCTGCTAGGAGTCCTGGTGTGGTGCTGTGCCATAATGCACTTGGACCACAAGACTGGTGGTTCAAACTCACCAGTCACTCCTCAGAAACTCTACACAGGGTTGGAACAGACTCGACAACACTTAACAACAACAACAGGAGTCCTGTTGTGGCGCTGTGGGTTGATGTACTGATCTGCAAAGTCAGTTTGGACTGCAAGGACGGCGGTTCAAGCTCACCAACTGCTCCTTGGAAATCCTATACAGGGTCGCTGTGTGTCAGAACTGACTCGACAGTGCTCAACAACAACAACAACTTCCTTAATAAAGTTTATAATCATGAGTCCTACCTCTGAGTTTTGTGTGGTCATTGCAATGTGACTGAACCTGCCCATTGGGGTTTTCTAGGCAAATCACCAGGCCTTTCTCTCACAGAGCCACTGGGTAAGTTAGAACTGTCAACATTAGGATAGCTGCCAGGCACTTATCCAATAGAGATCCTAAACATTTCTTTGACATGTGCTATTGACGCCAAATGTTAATAGGATGAAACCCAGAAGGAGACTTATAGATCCATTGTCCATCTAGACATAATGTTGTTGTTGTTGTTAGGTGCCATCCAGTTGGTACTGACTCATAGTGACCTTACACACAGCAGAACGAAACACTGCCCAATCCTGGGCCACTGGCCAATCACTGTCATTGTCATGCTTGAGTCCATCGATGCTGCCACTTGACCAACATCTCGCTGGGGGTCTTCCTTTTTGTCTCTGACCCTCCACCTTACCAAACATGATATCCTTCTCCAGCCACTGGTCCCTCCTGAAGTTTGGCCATTCTGGCCTCCAGGGGGCGCTCTGGTATTATGGAGCCATTAGAGCTCATATCTCTTAGCAATTACTTGAAGAAATACCATAGTACAATTTGTGGATGACATCGCATTGAGGTGTTATTAAATGTCATCACAGAGCTCCTGAAGAGCAGAATGAGTATGAGTTTCTCCCCCTTGATTCATGCCAGTCAAGTCAGTGTAGACACTAGAAACTGCTGAGACAGTCCATGAGTTCTTCAGTTGGAGCAGAGTCCACAGATTTTCTGGACCCTCCAGATACTGCACACTGACTGGAGCCACAGTTCAATCCTCACTAAGGCACAGCTCCTGGTCTTCCCATTAATGTAGTCCTTCCTTTATGTCAACTCTTTAGAGAATACTCCCATAAACAAGGCAGCATTCTCTAAAGAAGGGTTGGGAAATGTCCAACCCACTGACTGTATAAAGTCTGCAAAATCATTTT
>NW_006408523.1:17669962-17711460 GCF_000296735.1 Chrysochloris asiatica | reverse complement strand
TGTACTGAGGGGATAGGCTTGATTCTTGATGTGAATGAAGACTCCTTCCCTCTCATTTGGCATTTTGAGTTATTACATCCATAAGTATAGGTCAAATTCATCAAATTGTAGGTATTTATACTTGCTTCCTTTATCAAATTTCTTTATCTTCCTCTAGTCAAATTCTTGTATAATATTGACTACATCCTGAACCTGTACTTTTTGGAGACTTGTGAACATATAGTCTTAATAAAGGAATTACATTTATAAATTATCTGTATTAGCATACTATAAATGTCCAATGTTGTCAATTATAACTTGTGTTGTACAACAGGAACTTTCTGTTTTTGTTGCTTATAAAGGGACTGTCACCTGAATGAGTCTGATGTAAAGGTGAAATACACTATATTAGTTGGTCTTAGTAAGTTATGCTATGGTAGCAAATGATCCTCTGATTTTCAAATGGCTTATAACAAGGGATGCCTGGCGGGTGCAAACTGTTAATGTGCTCAGCTACTAACTTAAAGGTTGAAGGTTGGAGTCTATCCCCAGGGGCCTCAGAAAAAAGTTCTTGTGCTCTACTTCCAGAAAAATATCAGTCACTGGCAGGCTTGCAGGGTATGCCCTTTGGTTGTTTGAATGATTGTATATTCCTGAGTATTTTGGTGTACATCCAACAAACAAACAAACAAACAAACAAAAACCCAGAGGGAATAGAAGCAAATACTGGTGAATGATGATGCATGGAGGGGATTGTAATCATTGCAATGAAATGAAATATGATAGGATGAGTGTAAAGCTGGTGTTCTCCCATGTAAACTATCACTCAATTCACAATAAAAACTAAAAAGAAAAAATCAGCCATTATAAAAACAGCTATGAAGCACAGTTCTACTCTGACACACGTGGAGTTATGTGCCAGAACAATTAATTTTAAAACCAAAGTTTATTGCACGCTGGCTGCAGGTCAGCTGAGGTCAGCCTTGCTCCATCCGCATTCCTCTTCCTAAACCCCTCTCTGGGATGTACTGATAGAGGATAAAGAATATGGTGGAACCAAAGGAAGTACCTAAAAACTCTATGTACAAGTGACACACATAGCATCAGTTAAAGCAAGCTACGTGGCCAAGGCTGAAACTGAAGGAGGGGCAGTAGGATGGAAGAAGCTTGGATTATATCATATAAGCTAGCACAGTCTACAAGGTCAGAGAGCTGGGCATTTGTTCATTGAGGTAGAAAACCCAGTTGCCTGAATCATCTTGTGCCCTTTTTTTTTTTTTTTTTTTTTTACCAATAGGAGTTCTGGTGGTACTGTGGGTTAAGCACTGGGTGGGACTCACTGGTGGTTCAAACCCACCAACTACTCCACGAGAGAGAGGAAGCTGTGTGCTCCTGTACAGATTTACAGTCTTGAAATCCCTCTATTGGGCTGCCATGAGTTGGAATTGACTCTAAGGCAGTAGGTTTGGTATCTGTGTAGTAAATGTCTATATCTGAGATGATGCTGTTGGGTAGTTGGCCTGACCCTGACCTTGTCTAATTTCTTTGACAGCTACCCTGCTCTAATCAAAACAACCTAAGTTGTGCACAGTCAGACTAATGTCAGTTTGCCATAACCCCTTACATTTTCCCTTACAAAGGCCAGCCTTTGCCGATATGAATCTCATTCCTAGCCTTTTCAAAGCCTTAGCTGCTTCAGTGTAACCCAATTTCTCTTCTGCATCATCAAATTATTCTTTTTTACCATAATCATTCCCATCAGCACATAAGCATGCAGAAACATTTCCATTATAAAAACAAAACCAAACTCTCATCAACACACAGTCCTCTTTGGTCACTGCCTGTCTGTTGTCTCTCCACCCCACTCATATCCCATAACACACTCCCCTGGAAGATTTTGCTCTTTCTACTTCTTAGACTTTTAGTCATTCATTATCACCCATCTCCACTGAACTTCCACTCCCATAATGCCACAAGAACAATGTCTGCGATAAACACCAATAACTTACATGTTGCCAAATCCAATAGAGGTTTTCATCCTTATATGTTGACCTCTATAGCATTCAATATCACTGTCTACAGCTTCCAGTGAAACACTGTCTTGTCTTCCTTGACAAGACTGTTTCCTAGTTCTCTCCGAATCTCTTGGGTCACTGTCTTCTGAAGTCCGACCAGCATTTCTGAACTCTGCACATTTATATTCAGCTGAATACTTGGCATAACCACCTGGATGTGGAAGTCATCTCAGGTTTCTAAAATGCTTGATCTCTTTTCCAGAACCCGTTCCCCTACATACTTCTTCATATCAGTAAGAGGTACATCCACACATCCAGATGCATTCCAAAAATTTAGGGATTTTATTGACACTTTTTCTCATCTCTCTCTTCTTACTCCTTTCTAAGCCTGAATGCTTCTATCTACAAATAATTTTTGGACTCTATCTCTCTCTTTACTGTCACCACATAATCTAGGCTGCCACCACCTTTTGCCTAGAGAATTGAAAACATACCAGGTGCTGTCATGTCAGTTCCAACTCATGGCAAGCCCATGTGCAGCCAAATAGAAGTATGCTCCATGGGGGTCTCAATGGCTGATTTATAAAAAGTAAACCAGCAGGCCTTTCTTTGAAGCTGAGTGTGTTAACTGTTTGCCTCATCCAGTTCCAGGGACTCTGGAGAAATACAATAATCTCAGAAAAAAATTTAAAACACAGAACTGTTTAACTATTAGTGAAAGGGGGTTTTGAAAATGCCAAGAGATCTGTTTTGGTTGTTCCCCACGTCTTTGGCCAGAATTTGAAATACTTACAATATCACTATTTGGATATTGTCATTTGAAGGAAGAGATAAATCAAGCTGTGGTTTATTAAACAATTTCTAGTTAAGCTTGTTTCAAAACATCCTTTGAAAGACTATGCGCTACAAGCATGGTTTCCATTTCAACCAATTTTTTTGTTGTTAGGTGCCATCGAGTAGGTTCCAACTCATAGCAACCCTATGTACTCATAAGGAGGAAAAACCCTCAGTGTCATGGATTGAAAGGGAGAGAAAGTCATTCTGGGTTCCTCCCTCAACACAACAGGCAGCCTGAGATTGTGGTTCCAGGTAGCTCCCAGCACACCTGGGAGATAGAGAAAGGAGTTTCCTGCATCTGTCTGTGTTTTGACCTCTGGATAATTCACCAACAAAACTCAGACTACCTTTGGAAGTGGTAGTGAATTGTAGGACCCCAAACCCCTGTGTCAACCAGCCCATGATGACTTATAGCAACTCTAGGTAGGGTTCCTGAGACTATGACTCTATATGGGAACAGGCAGCCTCATGTTTCCCTTGAAGAGTGGCTGGTAGGTTTGAACCACCAACCTTGTGGTTAGCAGCCCAACACTTCACCCATTATCCCACATGGGCTTCTTAAACTGCAGGGGTGAGGCGAGGGCTTGTGTTTCTTCCTACATGTTGTTGTCATTAAATGCTGTTGAGTTGGTTCCACTCATAGCTATCCTGTATAGGGTTTCTGAGGAGCAGCTGGTGGGTTTGAACTGTCTACTTTGTGGTTTGATCCTACAGTGCCACACCAGGAGTTCTCTTCTTTACTGTTTGTTGTTATTGAGTGCCATTGAGTTGGTTCCTCTCATAGCAACCCTGTATAGGCTTTCCGAGGAGCAACTGGTGGGTTTGAACTACCAATCTTGTGATTCGAAGTCCAGTGCTGATCCTATAGTGCCACACCAGAAAATGATTGTAATTTGATACCACATATATACTACCTGGTGTGGTGCTATGGGCTAATGCTTCAGACTGCAAAGTCATTTGAACTGAAAGATCGGTGGTTCAAGCTTACTAGCTGCTCCTTGGAACCCCTATATAAGGTCGTTATGGGTCGGAATCGACTCGACAGCACTTAACAACAACATATACTACCTCCATCAGACCACAAAGTCAAACCTTCTTGTTGGCATTGCACCAGCATTTACAATTTACAGTTAAGCAAATAAGTATCCTGAAAAGTAAAAATTCTCACCTTTTTTCTCTTGGAAGGAATGTCTTTCCTAAACCAGCGCCTCCATTCAAAATGATTGGCATTATCAACATCAACCAAGTTATAGATAATTAGTTTGTCATATGAATCTCTCTGATTATTATGACCAGTTCACAATGCTATGCAATTGTTAATGGAAACCAAAATATATATTTAAATTAATTTGAAAATGAAAAAAACTAGTTCAATAAATGATTCATGCTGTGCAGTCAATTGTTACTTTGCTTCTTTCATATACACATTAAAAAAAAAAAAAAGCAGCGTTGCACTATGTATGACTCATGAACTTTCTTTATTCTTTTCTCCTTCTTCTTCAAAGTCATCAAAACAAATCAGTCATTACACTGATAACCAGCCACAGAATCACGACAAATTGGACAGGATCCCCTCCATCAACTTCCTGTTCTCTTTAATAAAAGACTCACCACAGGCAAGTTGGATGGTGGAAGGAGACAGCTGTGCGCGGTTCCTGGTGCAGCTGTACCTCATCTCAGCAATCATTTCTCTACCAGGGCTGTTTACAGATGGAAGGAGACAGCAGGGAGCAAAGCCAGGGGATAAATTGCAGAAGCTTCATGAACTGGCTACGGATAAATCAGTTCAATGGATTAGCCGTCGTTCCCCCTTTCTGTAAAACCGTAACTGCTAGAGATGCACACAGGGTCTCATATCTGCTTTCCCCTGGAAAAACATAACGCATGCTTACACTTCTACTCTTTTAGACCCCCAGACCACTACTGTGCAGTGCGTGCTGAGTGCTGGGTTTGGTGCTCAATTGCAAACATCGTTCTATTTACTCCCCTCCACAACCACCTGCTTGTGAGCCGGGTCCTCTTCTTGTCTCTATGTTACAAGAAACGAAAGTGAAAACATCTGAAACCTCTGTGCTAGGAAGGTGGTGGAGCTGGGATTGGAAAGCAAGCGATATGATCTCAAAGTGTACATTCTTTGCCTCTCCTCTACACGACCTTCGTGTCCTTCGCCTTTATCCACCGTCTCCGGTTCATCTTTCTGTCCTTCTCACGGTACCACCCCTCTCTTTAACCATGTCTGTTGTTGACCTGTGGCTGCAAAACAGCCTGCGCTCCGGTAGCCGCTGTCTTGCTGGTGGTGCACGTTCGCCATCTGGAGGCTAAATAGGATAGCTGTAGGAATCGACGTGACATCATTTGGAGCACATCAGTGTTTTTTACTTTGAGTAAAACAGGTGTGTTCGTTTAAAACAAAAACTAAAACCCTCTTGTTTTAAACAGAATAACATCAATTCATACCTGCTCAAAGAAATTCATATTCCTATTCTAACCGACTCCTATGGCAGGAACAAGTGCACGTGGCAATAGAAATAGAAAATGGGTGGATTACAGGACTGGCAGAAGAATGAACAAATCTGTGTTGGACGGAGTACAGCCAAAAGGCTCCTCACAAGCATGAATGGAGCAGCTTCGTCTCTCATGCTTTGGACATATTGTCAGAAGGGGCTATTCTCTAGAGAAGGACATCATGCTTGGTGAAGTGGAGGGTCAGTGAAAAAGAGGAAGACCCCCAACGAGATAGACTGGCACAGTGGCAGCAGCAGTGAGCTCAAGTGTAACACCAAGTGTGAGGCTGGTGCAGGACCGGGCAGTGTTTCCTTCTGTTGTGCAGTCGGAATGGACCTCGGCACTTTACAACAGCCAGCACAGTGGAAGAATGGCTTGGAAGGGAATGTTTCATTACTGATGCCTCTTAGACTCAAATGATTCCAAGGAGCAACAGTACAATCATGCAAGGGGGTATTTTGATAATGGCATTTTTCATAAATGTATGTTGTGGTTGTTAAGTGCCATCGAGTTGGTTCTGATTCATAGCAATCCTGTATAGGGTTTCCAAGGAGGAGCTGGTGAGTTTGAACCACCGACCTTGTGGTTCAAACTGACCTTGAGGTCCAGTGCTTAGCTATCGCGTCATACCAGGACTTCATATGTAGCATTGTGAAAGCAAACCCATCCCCAACATAAATCCACATTTCCATAGGTGTTACATATAAGACAGTGATATCACAATCTGGTTATATATTTGTTAGTCCCTGCTTGCACCACAAAGTTGGCAGTTGAAGCCCACCAGCCGCTCCGTGGGAGAAGGATTAGGCTTTCTGCTCTGGCAAAGATTTACAACTTCGGACACCTTATACCATGTCAATATAACTCAGAACCGACTCAGCTGCTCTTAACAACAACAACAACCGCCTCTGATAGTGTGATAATTAAGGTTTTGTGTCATCTTGTCTGGGCCTGGATTCTCAGTGGTTTGGCAGTTAAAATGCAGTAATCTCCTCGAATGAGATCTCATATCATGTAATCACTTCCCCGTGATGTGATCAGTCCTGGTCTGATGTAATGATCCTACGTGCTGTAAATTCTCTCTCCCATGATGTTACTGAGGCCTAATGCACTCTACAAGATTAGGTTGGATCTTGAGTCAATCTCCTTTGAGATATAACAGAGATTAAACAGGCAAGCAGAGTTGAGAAGGGCCTACTGTCACTCAGAGAGAAGAGCAGGAAGTGAAGTGGGCCTCCAGATCCAGGGAAAGATGGCTGCCAAGACACATGGAAGCCTCCAAGGAACTCTGGGCCTCAGATGCTGAAAGGAGACAAGGTGTTTTGGGACTAACCTTCTAAAGTCAGAGAATAAATTTCTGTGTGTTGAAGCCACCCATTTGTGGTATCTCTGCTGCTGCAGTCCTGAGAAACTAAGACCGATGTATTCCAGGACTTGTCTGTAGTTCTGGCTTACCTTGTACAGAGGTGATCGCCTACCTGGGATGATATCAGTACAGTCGTATAGTTCTTTGCATGCCCCAAACGTCTGCCATATGATTATGAATGTTGTGAATTTCTTTGATAGAGGTCAAGGCTTGCTTTGTATGTTAGTTGATGATTTTCAGTTGTACTGTAAAAGACAAGACACATGCGCAGGATAGATTAAACTCATAAGTGCGAAGTCTAGATAGTAAATTTAAGTAGTAAAGGCAAAACTACTAAGATACATTAAATATAGTTAATAAGTGAGTTGGTCATCTGAATGGCATGCTAACGATAAATGAGATATATAATGGAATGAACAACAATGTTACACATAAGATAAAAAAAAATAAATAAAAAATGGGAAGACCAAGTCATCATGCTTCCCGTCAGCTGTCAACTATGATGTGCCCAAATTCACCAAATACTGGTGATGCTCAGTATAGCCCCATTCTGGCCCCAGGTACGCTCTGCCCAAGAGAGAAAACCCAGAGCTGACCAGCAAGCTAATCAGCACTCTTCAGCTGTGGCCAGGAGTACTTGCCCTGGTACCTCTAACAACAAATGTTGTGTTGGGCCTGTTCACCTCCCATCTGTTGGAACTTTCTACTCAAACCTCAACACTGGTCTTCATATCCACGCTACCAGCGATGGAGGCTGAAACAGCAAAGAGGGAGAGACAGGACATATGAAGGTGGTTTGACGTGCTGTGTTACTTTTCTGGAGCTGTTGCAACAGAAGCACCACATGTGGGTGCCTTTTTGAAATTGAAATTGTATTTGTTCAGAGTTTAGGAGACTAGAAGTCTGAGTTCACTCTCTGTTGTTTCCGGGGAAGGATCCTTGGCTCCACTTCTGCAACTCCAGTGTTCCTCGTTCCTTAGAGATCCTTGCATGGCATCGATCTCCCCAAAATCTGCTCCCATTTGGTTTGCTGTGTCTGCTTCTAGCTCAGAAGTGATTAGGTTTAGGATCTACTGTACAATGATATGGTCTCGTTAACGTAACAAAGAACATTCTGTTTTCAAAAGGGATTATATCTACAGGTTTATGGATTAGCATTCTAACATATATTTTTGGGGGGTGGTTTGGGCACAGTTCAATCTACAACCTCTGGATTCAGGTAGTGTGGTCCTTTTATCCTGCTTGAACACTATTCTGTTAACTTATGGATTGGGAGTCTTCTATTCCGTGGCCCATGGGATAACTCACCTGGGTGGTGATTTTGGAGGTTACCAATGCACGTAGGCAAGTCTCTACACAGCTAGTACAGGTAAGGGTTAAGTCATGGGGCTCTAGAATTTCTATGTAGAAAGGGTTTAGGGACAATAGCCTGCTGAGAAAATAAAGATGGGAGCTGTTTTCAAGCTGCATTTGTTTACCAACTGCAGTTTTCATTTAGACCGTCGGAGGCAAGGCAGTGCTGGCTTCAAACCACCCTTGAATTTGCTGCAAAAAAATCATTAAACCTAAGAGATGTCACCAGTGCCAGGAGCCGACAAGGCAATTCCAATTTATGGTGACCCCCATGGATGTCAGAGTAAGTCTTTGCTTTCTAGAGTTCTTAGTGGCTGATTTTTTAGAAGTACATCACCAGACTGCCCTAAGGTGGGTGGACTTGGACCTCCAACCTTTCAGTTTAGGAGGTGTAACACACAAACTGAAATACAAACTAATGCTGCAAGATGAGCACCGAACTGTTAACTGAAAGGTGGTGCTTCAAACCCACAAGCCTGCCTTGGGAGTCCTATACAGGGTGGCTGCAAGTTGGAGCCAACCTACAATTTTGAAATTGTGTGAGTCTATTCCTTAAAAGGAGCTCTGGTAGCGTAGTGGTTACGAATCGGGCTGCGAACCTTAAGGTCAGCGGTTCGAAACTACCAGCCGCTCCGCGGAAGAAAGATGAGGCTTTCTACTCCCGTAAAGATTTACACCCTCGGAAACCCTGTACAGGGTCGCTATGGGTTGGAACCGAATCGACGGCACTTAACAACAACAACAACAATTCCTTAAAATACGGAGCTCGGGCTGCGAACCTTAAGGTTAGCAGTTCGAAACTACCAGCTGTTCCACGGGAGAAAGATGAGGTGTTCTGCTCCCATAAAGATTTATAGCCTCGGAAACCCTGTGCAGGGTCACTATGAGTCGGAACCGACTCCACGGCACACAGCCACCAGCCATTCCTTAAAATAGGCGCCCTGGTAGCATAATGGGTTACACGCTGGGCTGCTAACCTCAAGGTCAGCTGTTTGAGTCTACCAAGCACTCCGAGGCAGAAAGATGAAGTTTTCTGCTCCTGTAAAGATTTACAACCTCAGAAACCCTATACAGAGTCGCTATGAGAGGGAACTAGCCTACAAGTTTTTGAAATTGTGTGAACCTACTCCTGGTGTGGTGCTGTAGGTAAGCACTGAACTGTGAACCACAAAGTTGGTGGTTCAAATATACCAGTAACTTCTTTGGGGTTGCTATGAATTGGAACCAACTCAACAGCACTTAACAATAACATTCCTTAAAATAGGAGCCCTGATAGTGGGTTATGTGTTGGGCATCTAAGTGTAAGGTCAGCAGATCGAGTCTATCAGACACTCTGTGGGAAAAAGATTAGGTTTTCTGCTTCTGTAAAAATGTACAGTCTCGGAATCAAGTCCACACCGCATAACCACCACTAATACCATTCCTTAAAATAAATCTTACTTTCTTTCTTTTTCTCTTTCTCTCCAACTTCCTCTCTCTTCATTAAACTCCTTGACAGGAAGATCATCTATCTTGTTCATAGCATCCTTCACAAAGTAGGTGCTCATTAAATGTCTATTGAATGACTAAGTGAATCATCTCAGAAGTCCTCTAACATTTGTCACCTCACCTGTATTTTAACGAGTTTGCATAGTTTTACTAATGAAACTAAACAGTAGTGTTCAAAGTCAGGAGAGTGATGATTCTTGGTGTGGGGCAGACTGAAAGAGCATGTAAAAGTGCTTATGGGGTGCGGGTTGTGTTTTGGTTACACAGGTATTCCCAGTTAATGGAATCTTCAACAAATCACACGCTTATGTTCATTTTCTAATGGTAGAATATAAAAACCAGTTACCGTGGAGTTGGCACTGACTCACAGTGACCCCATGTATGTCAGAAAAGGTCTGTGCTCCATAGGATTTTTTTCTTTGTTTTTTGGGGGGAGAGCAGGGTGAGTGGGTAGGAGTAAGGAGTGAGGGTTAGGGTTAGGACTATGGTTACATCTGGGCTAGGCCTAGGACTTTGTTTAGTGTTAGGGTTATGGTTGGGGCTAGTGTTAGGGTAAAGGTTGGTCTAGGCTTTAGGGTTACAGTTAGGTTTATTTTGTTTATTTACTTCTTAAAATCTACTTGATTTCCTCTTCATTTTGAAGTTCTGTAAGTACATTAGTCCCTATTTTGACTTTATGGTTTTTATTGTTGTTGCAACTGTATCTCTGGTTCTCTATTTTCAGACTTGTAAGTCTGTTTTGGTTTGAATCTCAATTGAGCTCTAGGTGATATTGTCATGTATGTTAGTCTCAGGTTGTTGTCTGCATTGTTGGTTCTCTGTCCAAAGAATTCCTTTTAATAATTTTTGTAAGGTTGATCTGGATTTTACAAATTGTTTTAACTTTGCCATAAAATATCATGGTGGACTTAGATCATTTCTGAAAACAACATAATTTTGATGTCATATTTGATGGACAATTTTGCTGAATATATGATTCTTGGTTGGCAATTTTTTTTCTTTCCAAGTTTTATATATGTCATTCCATTGTCTTCTTGCCTGTATGTTTTCTGCTGATAAATCAGAGTTCAGTGTTTTCAGTCTTATTGATTCTTCTTTGTTGGTAACATTTCTTTTTTCTTGGGCTACTCTTAGGATTATTTTCTTGTCTTTGGTTTGAAAAGTTTGATTATAATATATCTTGGTCTCTTTTGTTTGGGGCCTGTCTTGTTTGGAGTTTGTTCAACTTCTTGAATGACTGTCTTCTTGTCTTTCGTGGTGTTAGGGAAATCTTCATTCAACAACTATTGGACAATAGTCTTTATGTGTTGTTATTGTTTTGGGGTTTTTTTTGGAGGGGTGGTTTCCTGCTCTGGAATTCCAGTCACATGTAAATTATTCCTTTTGATAGTATCCCATATAAATTTTAGGCTTTTTGCAGATTCCATTTTATTCTTTTTTCTCACTGTTCCTCTAGCAGATGAATACTTCTTCCAGCTTTCCACCATTGATTCAATTCTACTTCTTGCCTTTTTAGTACGTTATCTCTAAAGTCTTGGTGTCAGTCTTCTGGCTTTCTAATTGCTGTTTTTGTATGATTCTCATTTTTTCATTTGTCAGTTTGTTTTCTGAATTCTTCTATAGTTTTGTCTATGTTTTCCTTGATTTCACTGGCTGTTTTCTTGATCATTCTTTCAACCCTTTGAAGGTGCCTAAATAGTACTCTTTTGTGTTCCTTATCAGGTAATTCCAGTATCATTTTTTGACCAACTCTGTATTTTGGTCACTTGTTTGAGGCACTCTGTCTTATTTCTTCATGTAAGCTGAAACTGTCTGTTTTATCTGAGACATTGTGGTATTGTATTTATATTTAATTGATTGTATATCGGTGTGTTCTCAGGCACTTACCACCTGTCTCCAGGTGGCTGTGGTAGAGACTGGAAGTGGGAATGCAATTTTCTGCTAACCAGGTAGTGTAGTGCAGGGTGGGTTCACACACCTCCAGAAGCAGGAGCTCTATGTCCAGTATTCATTCCACAGTCAGAGTAGAGGCTGTGCAAGAGGGATGTTACTGGCCACTGGGTTGGCCAGGGTAGGAACTGGACATACCTCTAGCTACCAGGAAGGCACAAGAACAAGGGAGAACCTACTTCCTTGCCACCAACTTTCAGCTGCATCTTGTGCCTGCTGCCTGCTGTATCAACAGTTCCTCCTAAAAGCTGAGTCACTCCGTGCCAGTCTACAGTCTGCCTGTTTTTCTTCTTTCTCACTGCTCCTGTTCTGCTTCCTCTTTCCATTGGCACTCAGTCCACCTCTCTGTCCTGTCCTCTGATGTTCAGGATTCCAGGATCACCATCTGCATTTATTTCATTCAGTCTCCTGAGTCTTTGCTGCAGAGGATCAGTTCAGGGCATCTGCTGACTCTGCCATCTTGACCCAGAAGTCTCCATCGGGGTTTCACTGGTTGATATTTTTCAGCAATAGATCACCAGATTTTCTTCCAATGCATCTCTGGATGGACAGGAACTTCCAACCTTTCCTCCAACATTTAGGTTAGCAATCAAACACATGAACTGTTTGCACTACCCCGGGACTCCAGTGGCATATTGTTGTTAGGTGCCATCGAGTCAGTTCTGACTCATAAAGACCCCATCTAAGCAGAATGAAACACTGCCCGGCGCTGCACCATCCTCACAATCATTTCTATGTTGAGCCCATTGTTGCAGCCACTGTGCCAATCATTCTCGTTGAGGGTCTGCCTCTTTATCGCTGACCCTCTGCTTTACCATTGTGACTCATAGCAACCCTGTATAGGGTTTCCAATTGAAACCGACTCAATGGCTCCAACTTAACAACCAAACAACTACTTTACCAAGTAGGATGACATTCTCCAGGGACTGGTCCTTCCTGCTAACATGGCTTATAAAGGGGCATTCTGACTGTACTTCTTTCAACATAGATTTGTTCATTTTTCTGGAAGTCCATGGTATATTCAATATTCTTTGTCAACACCATAAGTCAAAGGCAGCAAGTTTTCTTCAATCTTTCTAATTCATTATCCAACTTTCACATGCATATTAAGCAATGGCATTTTATTCTTTAATAGAAAGCTTTGCCTGGCTCCAAAGCCTCTGCTTGTTGCTTACTAGCAGACTACTCTTCTCTTTAAAGTGAATGCTGTCCTGTGTCTATTAATAACAGCAGAAGACTGACAGGATTATGTCTGCTGTTGCCTCCTCTCCACCCCATCCTCCTCCAACCTCTTGCAGATAGCCCATTGCTGCATATAGTTTAACAATGGGACCAGTCTGACATACCAACCCATCCCCTATATAAAATATAATTATATTTTTAAATTTTAGGTTGAGCTCTGAATCACTGCAAAATAATCATGAAAAGGCAGTTCTAGCACAAAATGATATAGTTATGAAATTATCATCTAAAATCCTGTCTAGAATTTATTGAAATCCCTATTAATTCTGAAAGCTGTGTGGAAAGAGGATGAGGTTTTGACAAGTAATCTGGAGATGAGGAATCATTTTGGAAAGAGCTGTCAAGTGGTGTAAAATATTGAAATACCATAAACGTTTCCTTTGAAAGATCTTTAATCTTCTTAAAGAAGTCAGAAAGTTTCTCAAGGGAAGTTAGGAAGATTTTCTGTGTGACTGTTGACTAGGAAGCTGACAAAATTATACACCTTAATTTTAATGATCTCTAGGGGAGGTCTAAACACTACATTTGGTTCTGAAGCATTTTTCCTAGACTTCTATGCTATGGAACGAGTTGGGGAGGCAGCCTGAAGGGGTAAGGTCCAAAGATGTGTCAACCAATGACAATAAAGGAGGGAAAGAGTAACAATAAAAGGAAAGTGGAGTGTGGAATCTGGAATGTATAAAAATAAAAGTTAAGTCCAGGCTCTCATAGAGAAATAAGGAGGCAGATCCCTGGGCTGGATCACTGGCATCTGGGAGAACCCAAAATTTGGGAGTGGACATGGGATTAGAAAGTAAGTGCATAAATATAAATGTGTAGGTCACTCATGATGATTGGAGTAGCTGACATTCTCTTGCTGTCCAGTACTGTCAAGTCAGTTCTGACTCACATCCTGTATAGCGTTTCCAGGGAGCAGCTGGCAGGTTTAAACCACTGAACCTCTGGTTTGTGGTCCAGGGCTAATCCTACAGTACCACACCAGGCAGTCTCTTAGTAAATATCTTACAAAATAGTGTTGTAAATGTAGACACTTTTCTGTGTGTGTGTGCTATAGTTGACAATAAAGAAAAGAAAAAGTGCATCGTAGGAACAGAACGACTGGTGTTGGCAGTGTTTATGATTGCTATATGTGATTATTTCTGCTTGCTGTAGTTGAGCTTGGAGCTGAAGATGAAGGCTGGTTGCTGTCATCGTGGCTTACCTCCTCTGAAGTTGCAAGGTGTCTCAGGCTGGGTTCTGTACAAAGGCAAACCCAGTGAAGCTAGTACGAAAAGAGACTTAGATAGAGGAAATGGCTCAAACCATTGTAGAAATGAGAACGTCTCAAGTCAATTGGTCAGATGGCAGGCTGGAGGTTTGACTCACATAGCTGCAAGGCTGTGGAAACAAGATCAGCAGGTCAGACAGCAGGCAGCCAGGGTAGGCAGGTAAGATGCCTGGCTACTGCTGACTCCCAGGATCAGCAGGTAATAGAGCAGGCTACTGGCTTAAGCTCAAAGAACCGGAAGTTGGATGACAAGCTAGATACAGAATCCAGACTCAGCAGAAAGCAATTAAGTTTCACCTGAATGTTCAATATATTGGAAGCAGGACACACCCATAAGGAAGTGTCTTTTCAATTGAACATATTTCCATTTGATGATGAGTACTAGTGTGCACATCCAACTTTATGACTCTCTGGGCTGGGCCAGACAGCACCTAGTTCATGATGGTAGCTAAGGTCACAAGGTAACTTGGTGGTCCATGGCTAGGCATTCAGTCTCTTCTAAGTAACAATAACAAGTTGAAAGCTGTTTTTCCAAAAGGAGAGTAGTATCTGATGATGATGCCAGTGTTTTGCTCCAACATCTTAACTATTCTACTATAATTGGTTGCTCACAGCAGATCTCAGCATAAGGGATCATTGTGTCCTAACTGCCAAACCACTGAGAATCTAGGCCCAGTCAAGTTGACACAAAACCTCAACAGACCACCCCCTGTCAACCTGGCACCTGTACTTATCACCTTAAACCATACAAAATCTGTTGTTAAGTGCTGTTGAGTCAGTTCCTACTCACAGCAACCCTGTATAGAGTTTCTGAGACTGTAAATCTTTGCAGGAGCCGAAAGCCTCATCTTTCTCCTGCAGAATGGCTATTGGACTCAAACCCATCAACCTTGTGGTTCACAGTCCAGTGCTTATCCTACAGAGCCATCATGTTCCCATATAAAATCTCTAAATAAAGTCAGTTATAAACTTACACTTGCTGTGCCTAACATGATACAACTAGCATGCGTACAACCAAAAATGCGCTTAGCCAATTTATATCTGATATTTTATAAGTGAACACAAGATGCAAACATACAAGAAAAAAAATACTCATAACAATTATTGTCCTTGTTCCTGCAACTGGTCAGGTGGCTGTAGCTAATAGTCAGAACTACCATCTCCCACTCAACCATTACGTATTCCCTTTGCCCTTGGCAAGCACCATATCTGGCCATGATTTTTTACTGAAGGGTCTGGGCCATTAGTAGTCGTATCAGAATTGGGATGCTGTAGTTTTCCATTGAAATTAATCACAGAACATGAAAGCACTAAGAGACACTTAGTATGTGTGGATTCCACACATAGTCTTTATCTCCATTGTTAAGTGCCGTCGAGTGGTTCTGACCCATAGCAACCCTGAACAGGGTTTCCAAGGCTATAAATCTTTACAGGAACAGAAAGCCTCATCTTTCTCCTGCGAAGCAGCTGGTAGTTTCGAACTGCTAAGCTTGTGGTTCGCAGCCCGATTCGTAACCACTACGCTACCAGAGCTCCCTCTGGTAGCATAGTGGATATCTCCATTATATAATGCCAAATTGATTTCCTCTTGGTTGTCAGTATCAGTCACACCACTCAATACAGCAATTCTCTCCTTTGCCTGTTGATCTAGAGCATTGAGGAACCTAAAGTGGCCTGGAGTGACCATTAACTTCTATGGTCTCATGTGAATGTTCAATGACAGGAGCGGCTGGAGAAAGAACATGATTAGTTTCCATAGAACGTGTCATCCTATCTACTTGATGTTTAAAATTCTCTGCTAAGGTAACATTTTAGTGAACATTCACATGAGACACAAATATCTTCACTTTTTTGGCCTATTCAGAGAGGACTGTCCACATACTTCCTCCCCATACCTCTTTGTCACCAATTTTCAATTATGTTCCAAGTCCCTGACCATCCAGTCAAACCACTAGCCACTGCCCATGACTCTGTGTACAGTCACACATCTGGCCATTTCTCCTTCCCAGCAAAATGAACAACCAGTTGCACTGCTTGAAGTTCTGCTCATTGAGAGGATTCCCTTTCACCATGGTCCTCAGGGTAGCCCCCAAAAGGGGCTGTAGTGTTGCTGCTGAGTAGTTCCTGCATATTGTGCAGAACTATCTGGAAACCAAGCATGAGTTTTTTTCTTTCTCAGTCAACTGATGATAAGGAACTCCCTTGAGGCCATGGATGAGGGAAATTACTATAAAGACGTTTGGGCTACTTCCTCATGAAACTCTGTCTTCAGTCCTGCTCAATTCTGGTCTCCTATATACCACTTACATTTAGTGATGGAGTACTGCTGTGTACCTCCAACTTTATGACTCTGTGGGTCAAACAACACCCAATTCATGATCGTAGCTCAGGTCACAAGGTGACTTGGTGACCCATGGTTACGGGTTCAGTCTCTTCTAAGTGACAGTAACAAGCTCAAAGCAGTTTTTCAAAAAAAGAGTAGTTACCTGCTTTGCTCCAAAATCTTAAGGTTCTGTGTTGCGATTCACCAATCAGGGCCTGCCAAAGACTCCAAACTGCATCTCTGTCTGCCACTGACACTCCAACCACCATTGGATCAGCTGGATCCTATGGTCCAAGCATCAGAGTGGCTTGCATGGCAGCCAGAATCTGTTGCAGAATCTTCTCTTGTTCGCAGCCCCACTCAAACCCAGCAGTTTTTTGTGTTACTTGATAAATCGCTGGAGTAGCCCACCCAAATGAGAGATATGTTACCTCAGAATCCAAAGAGACCCACCTGGCATTGTCCTCCTTTACAGTGGTGGAAAGGGCCAGATGCGATAATTTATCCTTCACTTTATTTATTTTAGCTCTCACAATTTTTATTAAATCCTAGACAAATTGAGTAATATCTCAATTTGTAGATATCATCCCATGGTGATCATGTTTAATAAGGGAAAGCAAATCAGACATCTATGTCTTTATTTTTTATAGACTGGACAATAAGATAATCTACACAGAACACATAATGACAAACACTTGTTCAGAGTTTTCAAACAAGCCATGGTGGTTATCAAACTACATTATCTCTTAATACTCAATACTGTAGAATTAATGATTATAGTTCCCATATATTTTCATTACAAATGCCTTACTGTGATAACTAACAGTTTGATGGTTTCATTGACCTTTTCAAACTACCATGAATGTGTTCAAGAATAAAAGCTGAATATTAAAAGATAAATTAATAAATGAAAATGAAGTTATAAAAAAAAAAAGGAGGGGATATCACTGGGGTAGAAGAGTCAAACAAGTTTAGGTGTTTGGCTGGAAAAGAACAGATGAACTGAGGATTTCCCAAATCAAGAGTTTATAAGTTTAACACAACACAAATCCTTCTTTGTGCAGAAGTTGAAACTGAAAGATCTAAAAACTGTGACTTTAGGCCTTAAATAGTACCAACTCTTCTGATGAAACAGGCCACAACAGTTAAGATTGTATTACTTGACTTTATACTTAGTTGATGGGCACAAGCAATCCTCCTTCTTAGAGTTGACAGCTTCACTCAGAACATTTTTAATAATGCACATTTTTAAAAAGTATTGATTCTACAAATAATTCTGCAATCCAAATATGCAATAACTTGGAAAACAATGGTAAGAAAACAAAAGCCAATGTGAAAAGACAGATTAAACCAAGTAGAATAGTACAGGTTTGATATGGCTCTGATTTTACATTTTCTTACTGCATCATCAGTGTCAGAAATCTGTTCCTTCATCTGGTTCCATTGTTCAGGATTTAAAGAAAAACCTTTTCTTATTGATTTCATTTTACCTCCCTGACCCATCCAGCATTTTCAAATATCGATGAGGACTTGCCTTTAAAGTTCTGAACACTGGCATCTCTCATTTTTCCAGTCTGAAACATATCATCTCTGCTGCTGCTGCTCTGGTTGGAGAATAATAAGGCTCTTGAAGTATCATCAGGTTTTTTTTCTGGAGTAACTTGCATTTTCCACTTTAACTTTTTATCAAATTCACTATCAGAATCACTGCCAGATGAGCTTGAAGAAATAAGTTCCTCTAATGTAAGCACTTCTCTGCTCCTGCAACCCAACAGCCTTCAGCTTGCTCACTTGCTCACTTGCTCTTATACTTCACTTTAATAGGACTATCTCGATATGCCCAATATCACTGTACTCTTACGGTTTCACTGAGGTGGAAGGTGTCTGTATTTTTGTCAGATTAATTTCCCACCTTTTAGCATGCAGATTTTTACCAATAAGTCGAGATGCTGATGTGGCACTGTAGGATAAGCGCTGGACCACAAGGTCAGTTTGAACTGTAAGGTCGGCAGTTCAAACTCACCAGCTGCTCCTTCGAAACTCTCTACAGGGTTGATATGAGTTGGAATTGAATCAACAGCATTTAACAACAACTTCCTTACTAGATCCAATCAGCATAATGTCATTAATTTAATGTCCAGTAGACAATCAAATTCCCTCAGGACTAAATTATGACATAGCACTGGAGTCCTGGTATGGCACTATGGGTTAATGCGCTGGACTGCTAAATCAGTTAAACTGAAAGGTTGGCAGTTTAAGCTCACCAGCTACTCCTTGGAAACCCTATACAGGGTTGCTATGGGTTGGAACTGACTCGACGGCACTTAACAACAACAACAACTGGAGAGTTGATATACTTCTGAGGTAGGACAGTAAAGGTGTATCATTGGCCTTGCCAGATGAAAACAAACTGTCTGTTGATCCTTCAAAACCAAAATTGAGAAAAAGATATTAGCAAGATCAAATGCTGCATACAAGTACCAGGAGGTGTATTAATTTGCTCAAGCAATTAAACCACATCTGGAACAGCTGCTTCAATTGCAGTCACCGTCTGGTTAGGTTTACGACAATACATTGTCATTCTCTAAGATCTTGGCCAGACAGGTGAGTTAAATCTTGTTTGGATCTTGGCCAGGTAGGTGAGTTAAATGGGAAGATGGTGGGACTCATCACCCCTGAATCCTTTAAGTCCTCGATTGTAGCACTAATGTCCGCAATGCTTCCAGGAATATGGTATAGTTTTCAGTTTACTATTTTCCTAGGTAGTGGCAGGTCTAATGGTTTCCACTTGTTTTTTCCTACCATGTGTTGTTGTTAAGTTCTTGTTAAGTGCCGTAGAATCGGTTCCAACTCAAGTGACCCTGTTTAGGGTTTTCAAGGAGCAGTTGGTGGATTCAAACTGCTACCTTGTGGTTCAAATCAATTTTTTGATACAGGGCTTATACTACAGCACCACACCAGGATTCCTACCATAATACCTCTTATTTCATATTTCAGGGACCCAATGTGGGGGGTCTTCCAGTTGCTGAATATGTCTATTCTGAGTATGCATTCTGGAACTTGGAAAATGATGAGAGGATAGGGTCAGGGACCCACTGGGCCCAGTGTTGAGATGGACCTCCACTAAGACAACATTAATAACTGGACCTCCATAGGCCCCCTCCTCTGACCGGTGGGCCACAGTGACATTTTGAGTGTCCTGGAATTCATGTTAATAGAGAACTAATGTTCAATGGTTCCCCCAAAGTCTGATTATTTCCTTTTCCCCAGTGAACATGCACTCTTGTAAAAAGCCATACATCCCTTTGGGGAAGGCTGGAAAAAGACTAATAGTATACATTTTTGGCAGTGTAGTAGAGGTCCTTTCTCAAGGAGACCTGGCCTCCCTTCATTCAAGAGGTTGAGGGTCTGTAAACTGGCTCAAGTCTGGAAATTGATTGAGTGGCTGTGACGTTCCATTTTGATGATTCAAGTTAAAACGCCTTTCACTTGACCTAGAATTCTTCCTCTTTTGCACATCAAGTAAATATTTAGTAGGGGTCCCACCTGTTTTACTCCTTGGGACACTCTGCCTAAGACCAATGATAGAAGTCCACTTGAGTCAGACTATTCTGGTTACTACTTTGACTCTGCTGTCCATTTTGGGAAGTATGCCCACCTTGTCTTTGTAGACTAAGTGCTGTCACTTGGTACCTACCACACACACAGAGTCCAATCATCCATATTATAGTGAGGTGTTTTAATTCCATCAGGGGAGTTCCCACTGTCAAATCTTACATATATAGCAATCACAGTAGTCTTCAAGGAGGTCGGGGCTCCCTTCCAAATTTGTTCCTTACTGTTGTAGTAAAAGATGTGTCCTGTGGGCACTCTATGTGTGGGTTTATGGGTCTATCCTGATAAATCCACTCTAATATGCCAATTTCTGAAGTCTTTGGATTCTTTCCTCTACAGAATACCAAGACAGGTCTGGCACTTCAACTTGATGTAGTGGAAACTACTGTGCAATCCATGCTTCAATGAACCAACCAAATAAACTATTGGAGTCTCTCCTAACCTGTTGAGCTGAAACATTGAACAAAGCATCTGAACTCATTGGGTCTATATAAATATATTCAGAATGCTCTAACCTTACATTCCTTGCACCATTATCCCACACCCTTAATAGATATTCCTACACATATTCTCCTGGTTTGTGTTTGTATATATTGGAAAACTTAAGCAGTTGTTTCAGAGTGTAGTGTACTTTTCCTGAGTCAGAATGTGTACTTCATCTTTTGGGGCTTGCTGGGACTTAAGTCTAGTTATAAGCCTAGAAGCAATAATTGGTAGAGGTATTTACTGGAAACATTCAGCAATATTTTATAAGACATTTTACCTCAGGAAATGTCCTAGACAACGCCTCAGGCACCAGCTTAGATGCAGTTGGGTTAATCTCATCAAATGTGGGCAAATGGGATCATGGTTTTTCTGATAATGGACCAGCAGACAGATGGCAGTGGTGCTGTTGGCAAGAGTGATTTGACAGAATTTAGGAGCCCGATGTCCAAAGCTTCCTGATTATCTGACCACACATTCCTGTTCCAAGTTTTAGGATCCTATTATTTTCCAATCAATGCCCTCATTTTAACATTAGACACCATTTTAGACTGGGAATTCAGTTGGTGTTATTAATTCATCCACTTTAGGATAAGACTCTGGGCTTGGTTTTCGGTGATATCAGCTCTGTCACCAATAAATCAGGCTTTCTTTCAGACACAAGAGGAAACTTTGAGCGCTTGAGCTGTGACTCCTTAGCCCTTAGCTCATCTCTTTCCTGGACCACTTGGTTTGTCTTACTAGGACCAACCACCCAGCTTCTCTGTGTTTCTCATCCTGATGACACTGCAGACAAGTCTCAGACACACGATCACCCAGAGCCTCACTTCTCCCCAATATGTGATCTATTGGTGGTGTTTTTATTGTGTATTAATACTGCCACCTCACACCATCGATTAGCAACACCCTCAACCTCTTTACTAGTGAAGTCAGAGTTATCGGTTCCTTTAAAATTAGTCAGACTTGAGAACAAATTTAGAAAACCCATCCTTAAGATTGTGTTTCTATAGAGCCACTCTCAGCACCAAAAAACGTAGGCTGGGTTCTCTAGAGAAGCTAAGCCAGTGAAGCTTATATGTGTATGTATAAAGAGGGGTTTATATCAAGGGTATGGCTCAACCCATTGTAGTGGTAGGCAAGTTCCAAGTCTGTTGGTCAAATGTCAGACTGGAGGTTTTTTACTCATGTAGCTACAGGGCTGATGAACCAAGATTGGCAGGTCATTTGGCAGGCAGGCAGGCAGGTCTGGCAGGTAAGATGGCAGGCTACTGACAACTCCCAGGATCAGCAGGCAATAAAGCAGGTCACTGACTCAAGTCCAAATGATGAGAGCTCTGATGACAAACCAGATGCAGAATCTAGACTCATCAGAAAGCAAGGAAGCTATTGGAAGCGGGCCACACCCCAAGGAAACTTCCTTTCAATTGAGGTTCACAGATCTCATCCTGGAGGAGTACTATGTCTTAATTGCCAAGCCACTGAGAATCCTATTCCAGTTAAGTTATTGCAAAACCTTATGTATCACACAGGATGATTGTGGTAATGCTGTGGTTTGAGGCTGGAAGTCTGAAGTGTGAGCATAGCTCTAGCTTCCCACTAACAGTTCTGGGCATGCACTAGAGGAGTGCCATATACCAACATGGTCTCCATCCTGTGCATTCCATGGCCAACTGGAGGAACATCGAACATCAAGAGAACTGGCTGAGCTCACACTTGTCTGAACCTAATGGAAGATCTTGCCCAACTTCAGGCAAACAAGAATGTTTAGAACAAGGACTCCTATTTTTTCTTATTTACATACAAAAGCATGAGTCTTTCTATCTTGAGCAAAAGCCAAATTAAGCAATTAAATTCATTTCTACTACCGTCAGTTGACAAACTTGAAAGTCAGCAGTGAAAATTGGGGTGAAAATAGCAGCTTTATGGAAAGCTCAGTTCACATCTATAAATTTTGACTTTCTGGTCCTTCCTGTGTGCCAAGCACCATGCATCAGGTTGTTTGTTTATTTATTTAATAAAGCTTTGAATAATTCAACAGTACTTGTTGAAATCACCATTACCCTAGATTGGTCTGCTTTGTTCATTTGTCCCAGCACTGATTGCTTTAGTAGATCTCTATTCAATTTGCAGCCTGTAATGAGTCCATTATATGTGCTTTGAAAAGCCACTTAAAAACGAGTTTACCAAAGTGAAAACACATTTGCCAAGGCAGTGCATTTTATAATTTTCTGTGGCAAACCTATAATCATGGCTTGTGGTTATATTAGTAAATATCAGAGAAATAGATTGGGGCAGCAATACCTCATGATATTAGGTAATTTTCAGTGACACTGAACAAAAAATGTATTTGCTGTTAATGATGAGTTCTCTACGGGAGGCACAGGAACATGTAAAGATGTAA
This sequence comes from Chrysochloris asiatica, assembly GCF_000296735.1. NCBI lineage: Eukaryota > Metazoa > Chordata > Mammalia > Afrosoricida > Chrysochloridae > Chrysochloris > Chrysochloris asiatica. Next base: position 17,688,636 of record NW_006408523.1, on the reverse strand, counting down.
TACAGATTTCCATCTCCTTAGCTGCCCAATGGCAGTAAGCTCGCATTTCTCAAACAGACGTCTTTACTCCAGGAGAGCTGATGGTGCTATCTTGATCAATGGACTTAAGAGATTAACTTTCACCTGAGTCTAAGCATAATCAAGTGAATAACTTTTTTCCAGGTAATTCAAAACCCCAAAATGAAAGTATTTGTCTAGAGATTGACTTTCGTCCCATTTGCGTGCCCAACTTTCTAGATCTTACTGATGTCTAAAATGCTAAGATTTATTATGTACATAAGGAACCCTGGTTGGGCTGCTAAAAACAAGATTGACAGTTCAAACCTACCATTCACTCTGAAGGAGAAAGATGAGGCTGTCTGCTTCCGGAGAGATTGACCTCCTCAGAAACCCTAGGGAGCCGATCTACTCTATTCTGTAAGGTCGCTGTGAGTCAGAATTAACCCAATGGCAGGGGGTTTGGGTTTGGTAAGAGCATTATGTAGAAGCAGAAGCCAAAAGAGAGTTATGAAGTGGGAAGTTGGTAGTCTCATGGCAAATAGGCAATATATGGGCCAGAGATAGATTGCAAAAGAGGCTGCTGAAGACAGGAAGAGTCAGGGAAGGGTTGGGTAGTAGAATTTGGGCTGAATCAATAAATGAGCATAGGAAATTCTACAGCTTTTAAACCATTCACCCCACCAAACTAGTTGTTGGTGTATCAATTCCAATTGGCTGATTTTCTGCAAGCAAAACACCAGGCTTTTCTTCTGAGATATTTTTGGATAGAATTAAACCTTCAAACTTTGAGGTAGCAGCTGAGCATATTAACCATTGGCACCTCCCAGAGACTTTCATCCAACTCAAGGACCTTTAGAAAGAGTTTTCTTTCATGGTCAAATTTCATGGTATCACCTACTTTAGTGCCTATCATAGACTAGCTTGTGTCCCTCCCAAAGATATGTTGACGTGAGCTTGTTGGAAATAGGGTCTTTGAAGATGTTATAAATTCAGGTTACATGAGGTCATACTGTAGTGGGGGTGGCTAATCCTATGTGACTGACATTCTTATAAAGGAGGAGGAGATGCACAGAGACTGGGAAAAGAGGGGAAGAAAGCCATGTGACAACAGCATCTATTGAAAGAATGCATTGTGATCAGGTGAGGCTCAGCCTAGAAAAGCAAGGAGTATCCATCACAAAATCTATCCATGTAATTTATAACTTCAATATATTGAAGAAGAAAAAGCAAATGACTTAAGCAATTTTTTTCAGGAAAAGCAATACATAAAGGACATTACATACTTATGATTTAAAGAGGAAAACTCAGAGCAAACTAAAAGTAGACCACATCTCTATGTATAATTTGGTACAGGTCAACTGCCAAAATCCTGGATACACTTTATAAGATCAATTGTCAACACAGTATCACTTTTGCTTTATTTATACCTAGTTTTCTGAACCTGGTGTGGTATTGTAGGTGTGGACTACTAACTGCAAGGTTGGTGGTCCAATTAAGATTCAGACAAGGATATTATTGAGAGACATTGTCTGCAGTCATCCACAGATCAGAGACATGTTTAAGCACTTTTCTGTTTAGCATGAACCCATGCATGCATGAACAGAAGCCCTGATAGTCATACTTTGTGACTTGCGCTCGTAAACCAAACCAAACCTAAGATTTCGATTCATAGGGACTCGACATTTTTCAGACTAAAATTGCGTTCTGTAGGGTTTTCGGTGGCTGTAATTTTACTGAAGGAGCCCTATTGCTGTAGTGGTTGAGTGCTCAACTGCTAACTAAGAGGTCAGCAGTTTGACCCTACCAGCCACTCTAGGAGAGAAAGATGTGCTGTCAGCTTCCATAAAGATTGTCGTTGCTAAATGCTGTCAAATTGAATCTGACACATAGCGACCCTGTATAGGGTTTCTGAAGAGTGACTGGTGAGCTTGAACCACCAACCTTGCGGTTCAAACGGCTTTGCAGTCTCACGCATTAACCCACAGTGCCACACCAGGACTCCCCATAAAGATTCCAGCCTTAGAAATTCTGTGGAGCAGTTCTCTGCCCCAAAGGGTTGCTATAAGTTGGAATGCACTTAATGGCAATGGGTTTGATTGGCTCATTTTTATTTTTAATTTTTGTAACTTATAAAAGTAGATTGCCAGGTCTTCTTTCCAAGGGGCACCTGGGTGGATTCAAACCACCAAATTTTCTGTTAATACAGTTGACCCTTGAACACTGCAGAGATTAGGGATGCCGACCCTCCCATACAGTTGGAAATTCGTGTGTAACTTTTGATGCTCCCCCCTCCCTGCAACTACTAACAACCTACCATTGATCAGAAGCTGTACTGATAGCAAACACAATTGATTAACACATACCTCATATATGTATTACATATGGCACCCACATCAAAGCTGCACTTTCAATATGAGATAAAAAGGTATTTTGCAAAATGTGCAAGGTTGTCTTGCCTTCGGGTGTCATTTATCCTGAGATGGCAGGAAACCATAGCTGTAGACCTCAAACTATGGTACATATCAAGGAATTCATCTTTTTCTTGTCATGTCCTGACTTGTCTCTGATTCTTGGGAATACTTCCAGAAACACCAGTGGTACTTCGTATGGGTCCCATGGTGTTATCCAAGGTTTATGGTACTGCACTTAACACAATGAAAGAATATATAAGAACCATGAGAGATCACTTTTTATTTACTGTGATAGACAGTTTCCTAGAGAGAGGAACTGCTCCCATGGAGATCATTAGCAGTGTTGTTTTTCTTTTACATCTTTGTAGAAGGTTGGCCCATGTTAACTTGGTGATGGGGAAGGTGATAAAAAAAGAAATCAAACAATATATTGCCTTGGACAAATGAAAAAAAAAAAGAAAAGAAATACACAATATTTGATCTCACATGAAATCGGGGTTTTTTTTTTCCTTCTTTTTTTCTTTTCACTTTATTTAAATGGGGGAAACTGCATTGTTTCTTATTAAAACAATATATTGGAGAACTCACATTCTTGCAATACAAAGATCATTTTAAAATATTCTAGTTTCTTTTCCTTCATGTACTTGACAAGAAATAAATGTATGTCTGTTTTCTCTTTCACACAATTCATGGAGAACAACTCTCTTCTCACTGAAAGACAGAATATTTCTAAACACGGACTAGAATTTAGGATTCTTCTTTTTGAATTTGCATTCTGTGTATATTCTGTTTTCTATCTCATTTATTTCTGCTCTATCAGCAACACAGAATACCAGCCGAAGCAGGCTCAGGGGATGGTGCTATAACTCTGAACCACATACAAAGGAATTTTTACAAGTTTGAAAGGCTTACAGCTAGATGAATTTGTAGCAGAATCAAGAAATCCATTGCTTTCTAATTCAAGATGTTCAGCTGCTCCCGGAGCCACCATCTTGGGAGAGACCAAGTAGGGGAAGCATCAGAACAGCCATGAATGCCTGACACAACCACGGAGATACAGGTGCGGGCATTCTTATTATGGTGTCTGTTCATTGGTCTCTCCCTGTCTGCCACACCTCCATTCTCATGACTAGAGGGGATGCCTAAGGGAATGGAAATGCCACCCCCACCCCTGGAGGGTTCTACTACACATGAACCAGATCTCCTCGAAATTTAAAGTGACAGTTTCCTCTTAAAACCTAATGACCACCATTTGTCTGTCAGTTTGTCTTACGGTAGTGGCTTGTGAGTTGCTGTGATTCTGAAAGCTATACCATCGGTATTTTAAATGTCAGCAGAACCACCCATGGTAGACAAGTTTCAGAGGAGCGTCAAGATTAAGGCAGATGAGGAAGGAGAAGTGGAGTACTTCTGGGAAGTTAGCCACTGAAAACCTTATGGATAGCAGCGGAACCCTGTCTGATACAATGCCAGAAGATAACCACATACCGCCAGAAGAACAAATGTGAGTCAGAACCTACTTGATGGCAACTAACAACAACTTACCCTACAAATCTCAGGTGACTAATTTTTCCCAATACAAGGGTCAGGAATTCCACTAATAACAGAATGCCTAGTTGATATGAGATGGAAGTGTGTAATAGAATGAGTAAAACGACAGCAAGTGTCAAATGAACTCTCCTGTTGCCTCTGTTTTGGCATTTGTTTGTTTGAGTTTAGTAGCAGCCCAGTGCTTAACCCAGTATGTTACCAAGTCTCGCTCTCTTGTTTTGTTTTTTTAAAAAAACTTTTTATTATGAGTTGAGTGAAGGTTCACAGACAAGATCATCAGTTTTACATTCAACACATCACACACTTTGTTTCACCTCAATGACTGCAATCCTCTCCATGGAACAACAGGTATCCTGCTTCTTCCCTGGGGTTCCTAGTTCTGTTCTACCCTCCTTCCCATCCCTTCTCAACTTTCTCCTTAGGTAAGTATTGCCCTTTAGATCTTGAATGGTTGACCAGCCCATGGTGGACATACCCTAATAGTGTTGCTGTCCCCCCTATATACTTATCTACTGCATTGCTGAAAATTGGGTCAAAAGGGTAAGTTCCATTCATTGTCTCTGGTTCTTCCAGTCCCTTTCTGACCAGTAAGCCCAGTCTTTTTCATGATTTTGAATTTTGTTCCACATTTTCTCCCACTCTATCTGGAAGCTTCTTACGTGATCCCTTTCAGAGCAGTTGGTAGTGGTAGCCGGGCACCATCCAGTTCTTCTGGTCTCAGAGCCATCGTAACTGATATTCACCTGCTCTATTGGTCCATTGGGTCAGTGGATTTCAAACATCTTCAGTTTTCATTATTCCACACGTGGAGAGATCAATAGTTGCCCCCTAGATGGCTGCTCATAGGATTTTAAGATCCCAGTCACTACTAAGCAAAGTCGGATGTAGACCATTTTCTTTCTGGGCTTTGTTATGCTAATTGATTGTTATGTCCCCTGAGACTAGGATCCTGAGTCCCCAGGCCCAGGAACTCATTGCCTTAAGACGCTTGAGCATATCTAAGAAGCTTTCATCATTTGCCCCCTGTATGCTCCACCACATTCATAGTTGTGTTTGCAGCAGAAGTAAATACTCATGTACAAATATCCTCTTTCAAATCTTTATATATTTGTAGATATATTCCCTCTCTTCCTCCCATACACATTCAACCTGTATATTTGTCCATGTATCTACCTGCAGAACACTGTTGTTCCAGGGTTGTGTTATAGCATTATTTACCTTGATCCCTTTAACCCTTGTATACCTCTCTGTGTCTTCACCAGTCTTCACTGTTCTTCTGCCAGCCTGCCTCTTCTTGTATATTGTCATCCCTCAATTCCATCATCACTGGTTTTAGTGGTTGGTGTCTAAATGTGAATAATATTCGTTAACTGGGCTTCTTTATAGGCATGTGGATATTATCGTATCATAGACAGCTTTGAACTTCAAGATAGATCTTGAAATGCTCTTTTTGACAATAAATGTGATGTCATTCCTCTTCAATTTGTCATTGCCAGCATAGTAAACCATTGTCTGATTCAAATGGCTTCCAATTTTCCTAGTCATACTTTGTACATTCCACATTCTGATTACTAATGGATGTTTGCAACTGTTTCTTCTCATTTTTAGTTGTGCCCCATCAGCAAATAAAGGTCCCAAAGGCTTTGCTCTACCCACATCATTATGGTCAACTCTACTTTGTAAAGGCAGCTGCTCCCCAGTCGCATTTTGAGTGCCTTCCAACCTGAGAGGCTCATCTTTCCACGATATCAGACACTGTTCGGCTGCTATTCATAAGGTTTTCAGTGGCTAACCCTTCAGAAGTGGTCTGCATCTCCTTCTTCCTAGTCTGTCTTAGAATGGAAGTCTCACTGAAGTCTGCCTACCAGCAGTGCCCTCCTGGCATGTACAATACCAGTGGCATAGCTTCCAGTATCACAACAACACACAAGCCACCGCAGTACGACAAACTGACAAATGAGTAGTGTTGATCTCCTTCTGAACAATCAGCCATTGAAAATGCTATGGAGCACAATTCTACTCTGACACACATGGGGGTGACGATGAATTGGAATTGACTTAAATGGCAAGTGAAAGTAGACATAAAAGTTGAAGATGAAAATTTATCTACATTTGCTATAATTGATATTTCTAGCAATTCTGCTTCTAGAATATACTCTGGAGGAAATTTCACTCATGTGTTCAAGGAGAAATGCATGAGAACGTTTAAACAGTACCAACTTGTTACAGGGTTTGAAGAGCTCTGTGAAACAATACAAATGTACGTCTCCATGAATGTGGCTAGAAATTGGTGCATTTAATGAAATGTTATATTCACCTGTGGGAATTATAGCTGTATCCCTGAACATGGAGAAATCTCAGAAATGCAATTGTTTCTGAAAAAATTGGTTACAGAAGACTATCTATGGTATGATTCCATTTATGTAAAGACTGAAAAGCATTCAAAGCAATTGGCCAAAGAAGCCTTCATTGTTACTGTATAATTTGTACTTTGTAATATCTGGTAGCTGCACGGTTCGTTAAGTTTCAAGCTAACAGAAAATTAAGCATTAACGATGGTGCCAGTTTAAAAAAAAAATTAAAAAAGAACATCCCCCAAATCAAAACCTTTAAAATTCATCTAGAGAATTTTAGTGAGGATCCATGTAGGAAGTCAGAAAGATCATCTTAGGCTATATTTAAAATGTCATCGATAAGTCATGCTTCATCCTACAATCCTGTGCTCCTTCAGGCCATTTGAGCCTGAAATACTGTCACCTACTCAAATTAACTGGCTGTAACATTTGCCCAAGTGTCCTTTGTCTGCTGCATGCCTAGACCACCAAGGCATTCTGTCTGTCTGTCACTGGAGAAGGCTGAGCAACATGTCCAGGGCACAGATCTCAGCTCTGGTGTTTGGTGTAGGAGGGTTTGGAGCTCTCGTTGCTGCCACAACATCCAATGAGTGGAAAGTCACCACGAGAGCATCATCGGTGATAACTGCCACTTGGGTGTACCAGGGTCTGTGGATGAACTGCGCAGGTAACGCGTTGGGTTCTTTCCATTGCCGACCACATTTTACTATCTTCAAAGTAGAAGGTAAATATACTAGCTTTGTTTGGAGTGGTGAGATGAGGGGATGGTGGGAGTATGTTGAAGAATGCCACAATACTGATGTCACCGTAGGCTAGTAGCCTTGTAAATGCTGAGTGCTTAATTAACGTGCCACAATTTGCCTAGGATGTTTGGGGTAGTAGAGTTGGTTGACTGGATCAAATCATTATTATGTTTGGTGAAGGAGAGTTAAGATTGCCTTTATGAGTCTTTTGGATATAGTCAATGGGAATAATAGACTCCAGAGGAAAGGGTGGAAGTTACTGGACAATTTTTTTAAGCCAGTTTAAGTTTGTCTTGCGTCATAGATGAACCTTCACGGGTTATTTATCCTGGGTTGTAAGAGCTCTCATCGATTTAAACTCTGTCAGAGATAGATATTCAGAGCAATAGAAGCATATGACAAGAAGAGTTACATTGAGCAAGGGACAGAATTTGTTTTTCTAAGGGAATTTCCAATGTTTATTTCTATTACTGTGTGTAGTGGAAAAAATAACTGCAAGAAAAATTAAAAGGTAGTTAAGTGAAAGAAATTACCATGAACTTTCCTTTTGGGCTGTTTGGGTTTATTTTCATATATTTATTTGTTGTGTTACAGTTCCACAATAAATAAAAAGAGAAAACATTCAATCTATTAAAAAAAGAGAGAGAAATTTTCACCTTTACCCATATGTGACATTTCATCACAAGCATATATATCTTAAAGAGGAAAAATATAAAACATAACATTTCAAACTCAGGATACCTCCAGAAGAAACAATTATTTGCTTTTATGTCATTATAAGAATCACCATCTCCCTCAGCTTTCTATTTATTTGATACTTGTGCATAAGTCATACATATTTTTGTATAATTTAATCAATTATATACCAAAATTATCCCCATTAAAAATAAAAAATAAAAAGTAGACTTCTCACAGTAAAATGGTATAACTTTACCTTGGCCCTAGTAAAGAAAATGAAATAAAACTTTAACTAGGAAGTTACTAAAGCATAATATTTTATGAGATTGTGTGTCAAGTCCACACGTCATTAGTCTACAGAAAGTGCCAAAGTATTAAGAGAGAATACTTAGTTTAAAGCCAGGAGATTTTCAATGACAATTAACAGAAAAGTTCAAGCATGGATAATCCAGCTGGGCTTTTAATTAGCATGGACTTGCCTAAGTTCCCCTTTAAGCAATCAATGCTATGTCTCTCTTCAGTCCGAAATTCTACACTGGTTTTGGGGTATTTCAGAACTGTACTTTCTACTATAGAAGATGTCCCTGGTACCAAGAACCAACTGGAAAGGAAAAGAGGAGGGTTGTGGAGGTGTTGCTGTCCCTCAGCACATCTTTTGTGGTTGTTCTTTCTCCATGATCCCCCCTCTTGGTCCTTTCTCATGTTGGGTACCTAGCAGAAGATATTGAAGTTGTTAAATGCTGTTGAGTCGGTTCTGACTCATAGTGACCCTGCATAGGGCTGCCAGAGAAAGTCATGAGTGACTGGTGAATTTGAACCATTGACCTTGTGGTTCAAACCGACCTTCTGGTCCAGTGATATATCCCAGGCACTACACCAGGACTCCAGCAGAAGATATAGCATATGGGTATGTCTGTTTCTTTGGTCTTTACTCGGCTTGTATTTTTTTATTATTGTTATTTAAATTGTTTTTTGTCTTATTACTCTTGTGAAAAATATATGCTCAACTGTTCTATCCAAATTAGGCTAAAGGACCTCGGTAGATTTCTGTAGGACTTCAAAGGCTATTTCCCCAAATGCACTTTAGATAACACAATCAGAAATAATGTTGATGGTGGTCTGAATAATTCTTCCACCTTTGAAGTTTTATCTCCTCAATTTTGCATTTTCTCAATAGCAGAAAAAAATATTGTATATCTGTTATAGCCCTGTATATAAGAGATACTTTGAAAGATCGTGTTCCCTCTCAAATTGATTTGGCTCGAATATGTAAACTTAATTTGCCATTTTCTTCCTCTTGAATCAGAATCTTTATAAAAGTTAATAGCGTACAGCATAAAAATTTTCAACATCAGGAACATTGATTCATATTTCTAGAGGAAATGAATACTCACACATTTGGATTTCCTTGTTCCCATAGAACCATGGCTAATGCTGCGTTTCCTTTATTCTTATTTGAAAATATAACAATGGGGGAGTTGGGAAAGCTCTACCCACAGGTTCTTAGAGAGTACAATTAAATAACTCCAAATCAAGAAAAGAACACAGAAGCCAATGAGGAATGAAAATGGTTATATCAGATTTTAAAATAATAAACTATTGAAGTCTTTATTGTCAATTTGAGATAAATCTTCTTAGACTTAGGCTAGATTAAGCTTCCTTTGAGAAAGAAAAACAAAATCTTTTTAAGCTGCCAAGATTTTTTTCTTGCTGGTTACATAATTTCTTGCCAGGGTCATACATTCTTGTTGCTATTAGATGCACCAAAATGGCCACAGATTTTCAGCAATCATTTGGCTCAACAGGGACTTCTAAAGATCTGATGTGTGTCAGCACGTCTTTGGAAAAGTAGTATTTCCAGTTACTGTGGAAAATACAGGCCTCCTTTAGCTCCAGTTCTGTGAGATGCATTTCAGGAAAACTCCTGGCAGAGACTGGTAATTTAATTGACATTGTTGCCTGAAAGCTTCTTGATTCAATTATTAAACCAACTCACTCTTCAGATCCAATGCTCACCATAGACTGCATCTCCTGTTTTGCTTTTCTCTCTTGTCAATATTAATTCCTGATGACCAGTTACTGTTGAGTACGTTCTGACACCTGGTGACCCCTGTGTATCAGAGTAGGACTGCACTCCATAGAGCTTACAGTGTCTGATTTTTCTGAAGTACATCTCCAGGTTGAAGCATATTTTGACTATGAAAGCAAAGCATTTCTCAGGAGAGAAACAGTTCATTCTGATGGGGGGATGCTGGAACTAGAACAGATATTGAAGTTAAATTGTAATCGCCTTGAGGGCAAGGACTTGATCTGTTATGTTCACCTTGTGTTCCTGGCATCTAACATATAGTAAGTGTTATAGTTAAACTTTTGTGTCAACTTGGCTGGACCAAGATTCTCAGTAGTGTAGCAGTTGTTTTTGTTATGTGCTTTCGAATGGGTTCCAACTCATAGTGGCCCTGTATAGGGTTTCTGAGGTGTCTAGATCCAGGGAAAGACTAATGCCAAGACACAGGGAATGCTGGGCCTATAGATGCTGAAAGTTGGCAATGAGCTTTCTAGAGAGTTGGTGCTCTGCTTCAGGCTTTGAGTCTTCCAAACTGGGAGAGAATATATTTGTGTTTGTTAAAGATACCCATTTATTGTATTTCTGTTATAGCAGCAATAGAAAATAAGGCAGACCCTAGAGGAATCGAAGCATTTGAATTATTATGTTGGAGGAGAATATTGAAAGTACCATGAACTGCCAGAAGACAAACAGATCTGTGTGAAATAAGTAGAGCCAGAACGGTGAGACTTGTCTCTTGTACTTTGGAGGGATCAGTCCCAGTCCCTGCTTGGTAAAGCGTAGGGTCAGTGAAAAAGAGAGAGACCTCCAATGAGATGGATTGACACCGTGACAGCAGCAATGAACTCAAATGTGACTGTGGAACAGAACCGGGCAGTGTTTTGTTATCTTGTGCGTAAGGTCTTTATGAGTTGAAGCTGACTCAACAGCACCTAACAACAACAGTGAGTGAGCACTTAATATATATTTACAAAGTGATTGAATGAAATGATGAGCTAGACTTACAGTTTGAAACAGGGGTGCATTGTCTTCCGGCAGGGAAACTGGGGTGTTCTGAACTAAGGAGTGATTTAGAAAACATATTTAGACAGCACAGAGGAACATCACTGGATTCCAACTAAGGTCAATTTCAAGTCCTGGCTCTCTTATTAGTTGTGAGATCTTGCTCATGCCTCATCTATACATGTTTCTCATCCACTAATTTAAAGAATTGAATTACAAGAGTTCTTTAAGGTGTCTTTTAACCTCAAGTTCAATTCAAAAGCTTCACAGTGCTTCACCAGATAGCGAATGACAGCTACCAAAATCTCTGCTGATGTCATTGTCCATGGGATTGGGAGCTTGTTTTTCTTCCTTAATCTACTACTTGGGCTAGCTTCCTGTGTTTCTGGCTATTTAGGATCTTATCTGCTTCTGGGTGGAGATAGGTATAAATGACCTCAAATGACCATATGACCGAAGTAAAGGTGCCAGGATTTCCCTGGAATGAAGCCAAACATTAGTCTGGAAGCCAGCTAGCTGTCTACAGGAATGTGAGCTCTCCTTTCTCCTCACTTCCCACTTCTTCTCCTCTCTCCACACTCCTTCATCACCCACAGAATAAGAATTGAGGTTCAGGAATGGCATTTGCTAACCAAAGGGGGTTTTCTGTGGATGTTCATTCACATACAGGAGACAGCTGAGAATCAGCTGATGTCATAACGTTAGAGTTCTGGTTGAAATGCATGCCTGATTGTTGACGCTGCTGTCGTTGTTAAGTGCTTCCTATGTAGCTTAAAAATTGGAGAAATCTTAGTAGTTGTGGTGTGGCACTATATGTACTGAACCGCAAGGTCAGTTTTAACTGCAAGGTAGGTGGTTCAAACTCACCAGCCAAATCTCGGGAGCTGTTTACAGGGTTGCTGGCTCGATGGCACTCACAACAACAATAACAAGTGTAGAGCTTGGACTTTGAAGTCTGGTGGACTTTTTGTTTATTCTCCCAAAGATCTTAATATCTCAATCTTTTTCTTTCTTTCTTTCTTTTTTTTTTTTTTATAATTTTGAGTTTTGTTCCTCATTTTCTCCCACTCTACCCGGGACCTTCAATGACCTTTCCTGTTAAATGATGACTGAATGAGATTAGATAGGCAAAATGCCTTATCCAATGGGAGATACAAAGACAACTCACCACAAATGGGAGCAGTTATATGTTACTATGGATTCATCTTCCAACTCTTTAAGAACTCATACCTCAGCTCCAGGGAGGGGAGCATGACTTTTGCTCTGTCCATTTGTCTACAACTAGACTGTAACCAGTGGTTTCCTGCAACCCCAAACCTGAAAGAAGAATGCCTTGGATCCCTTGTTGCTTACCCTATGTCGTACTTGTAATGATATGAAGGCAATTATTCTAAAAGGACTACCTTTTATGCTTAGGATATTGCTATGCCTCATAAATGGAGTCCTGGTGTGGTGCTGTAGGATAAACACTAGATTACTAACTATAAAGTTGATAGTTCAAACCTATCAGCCACTCCTCGGAAACGCAGGAGCTCAATGAATCAAAACTGACTTGATGGCACTTAAAAATAACAAATCCCCTATAAGGCAAGCCCCCATCTCTCTATATTTTTGTTATTGTTAGGTGCTGTCCCATCCACAACAGAAAGAAACACTGACCAGTTCTGTCCAATCCTCACAATTGTTATATTTGAGAACATTGCTGCTGCCAATGAGCCAGTACAACTCATTGGAGGTCTTCCTCTTTTCGGTTACCCTGCATTTTACCAAGCATGATGCCCTACTCCAGGGATTTGTCCCTCCTGTTAATATACCCAAGGTATGAGAGGCCAAGTCTTGCCATCCTTGCTTCTAAGGAGCATTCGGGCTATACTACGTTCAACACAGATTTGTTTATTCTTCTGTCAGCCCATGGTACTTTCATTTTTTTCTCCAACACTGTAATTGAAATGCACCAATTTTTCTGTGGTCTTCCTTATTCACTGTCCAACTTTCAAATGCATTTGAGGCTATTGAAAATACCATGGCTTGGGTCATGTGAACCTTACTCCTCAAACTGAGGTATCTTTGCTTTTGAACACTTCAAAGAGGTCTTGTGCAGCATATTTGCCTAATGCAATATGTCATTTGGTTTCTTGGCTGCTGCTTCCATGAGTGTAAATTATGGATCCAAGTAAAATGAAATCTTTGACAACTCCAATATTTTCTTCATTTATATGGATGTTGTTTATTGGTCCAGTGATGAAGATTTTTGTTTTCTTTACATTGAGGTTCAATCTATACTGAAAGCTGTGGTCTTTGATCTTCATCAGTAAGTATTTTAAGTTCTCTTTGCTTCCAAAGCAAGGTTGTATCATCTACATATTGTAGGTTGTTAATGAATCTTCCTCCATTACCAGTGTCACATTCTTCTTCATATAATCCAGTTTCTCTAATTATTTGCAAAGCATACAGATTAAATAAGTATGGTGAAAGAATACAACAGGGTGCATCCCTTTTCTGATTTTAACCCATTCAGTATCCCCTTGTTCTGTCTGAATGACTGACTGTGTTTTGGTCTCTGTACAGATTTCTCATGAGCACAATTCACTGATCCAGCACACCAAGTCTTCACAGTCTCCCATATAGTCAAAAGTCTTTGCATAGTCAATAAAGCACAAGTAAGCATCTTCCTGGTATTCACTGGTTTCAGCCAAGATCCATCTGAGATGTCAGCCATAATATCTCTAGTTCTATGTCCACTTCTGAATCGGGCTTGAATTTCTGGCTGCTCTCTGTTGATGTACTGTTGTTGTACTAATCATTTCTTTTTGGGTAAAGTGACTCTTGCATACCTTACATCTTCTTCTCTCTCTCTCTTTTTTTTTTTTTAATTTTGAGCTTTTTTACTGGGGGGTTATGCCACATTTAACTAAGTGATTCAACAAGATGGTGGAGAGTGTTTCTAAGCCATTCTTTAAGCTTGGGAGATGAAATGGAAAGATAAACTAAGTTTTAGTCTCCATGTGGAAGTCTTCTGAAGACATTTTTCTTACCTTCACATTAGCAATATACCCAGGTGTGGTCTTGGTCATAGTTGTAAGAGGTCATAGTTGGGGTCCTTCTAACATGCAGTGTCGTCTCTATGCCTCTTATTGGACATATTGGAAGAAATATGGTGGCTTGAAAATGCCAACTCGCTTAGATGGTGAGCGGCCGGGACCCAACCGTAGTAATATGAGCCCACACGGCATCCCTATCCCAAGCAGCGGGAGACCCAGGTTTGCCATGAAGACCAGTCAGGCCTTCTGTCAGCACACAACTAAGCTGACAACGCATTGCCCAGCAGCTGCGCCCCTTCCACGCCTCTGGGCACCCCTACATGCCCATCAATGGCGCCGCCATCAAGGCCGAGTGCGTGGCACGGCCTCCCAGAGCCCGCTGGTGCTGATGCACGTGGTGCGGAAGCCCCTGGAAGCTGTGCTCTGGTGCCTTGAGGCCCACTCGCGCCCTCCGAAGCCAAGCCGGAATCTTCGAGGGGTTTGGCCGGCGCACCCAGCAGTCTGACTCCCGCCAAGGCAGTCCCACCCCCCACCCCCCGGTCATCAACAATGGCTCCCCCACCATCCTAGGCAAGCGGAGCTATGAGCAGCATGAAGACGCGCCTCCTGATGCCCAGTACGGGAACTTACTTAGGACTGACAAACCACGGACAGACCAGGCATATGGGACCAAGCCGGAACCTACTGCTCAACGGGAAGTCGTACCCCACCAAAGTGCGGCTGATCCGGGGCGGGGCTCCCTGCCCTCTGTGATGAACTGAATAGACGCCCCTGACGACGTGTTTTACATGGCCACTGAGGAGACCAGGAAGGTTGGAAAGCTACTCTCCTCCTCCGAAACCAAAGCCCGCCGGCCCTACCAGCCCATTACCCTGCGCCAGAACCAGGCCCTGCCCCTCCGGCCACCACCTCCGCCACCCATGAACGACGAGCCCATTGTCATCGAGGACTAGGGCAGACGGCTGGTGAGCTACCCAACCCCCTAGAGCACCAGGCAGTGTGATGGAGGCCGCCTGAACGCGCAGGTCTGCCCGCTCTGACACCATAAAAAGTTCTCCTTTGATCCTTTGGTAGTGCAGTTGAAATCATTCTTATTTTTATACTTGAATCAGAAGTGACAGGGAGGGCCAAAAAACCAGTGAGGTGACTCTGGTGTCCGCACAGCGGCTCCACTTTGCATCCTTGTCCATGTTCTCTGTGGAGGGCGCCAGATGCGGTTTTCATTGGAATGCAGATGGTGGGGAAAATGCAGGGCTTGCTGAAAGAATTTCCCCCATATTCATTTTCTTCCCAGTATTTCCATTTCTGCTTCTCATCAAAAATGGATGTCACTGGGCACCACAGTTTTCCCAGCTGCCTTTTTTGGTACAGGTTTAAAAGGACTTTCGGGAAGATGGCTCATGAGTAATCGCTTCTGTTTTCTTTTGATGCTTTCTGCATCATTCAATATTTTGCTCATTGTTGCTGTTGTTAAATGCTGTTGAGTCAATTCCAACTCATAGCAACCCTGTAAAGTGTTTCCAATGACAGGCTGGTGGATTTCTAGGGCCTTGTGAGACCGGAGGGCCTGATGTTCCCCACCCCTACTGTAAAATAATAAGAATGATAACAAAAAAGATGATAGTGGTAACTATATCTATTTGCATACTTCACAAGTTCATGTTGTTGTTGTTATGTGCTATGGAGTGGGTTCTGACTCATAGCGACCCTGAGCAGGGTTTCTGAGGCTGTAAATCTTTATAGAAGCAGAAAGCCTCATCTTTGTTTTGCTGAACAGCTGGTCGTTTCGAACTGCTGACCTTGTGGCTCACAGCTCGATTCGTAACCACTACGCTACCAGAGCTCCAAGTTCATAGGGAAGATCAATTGAAAGAATCCTATTACATTAAGTAGATTCCTGTGCATGGACACTAACTCTCTTGGTGTTGTTTGCATAGGTAGGTGAGCAAGGTAAGAGTTCTGCTGCTCCACCTTTCATTACAGGACTACACTTGCTGTCTGATTGTCAGTACTTTTTTCTCCTGGTAAATTATCTTGAACTGACCTTGTGGTTCAAACTGATTTTGCAGTCCAGCACATTAACCCACAGTGCCACACCAGGACTCCAAATAATTGTGTATAGAAAAGGTTCAGGTTTGTTTTATATAAGATTCCTGGCTCTTCTCTCTCCTCATTACACAACCCACTGAGACATATGGCAGATTGGAACTATTGATTCTCTCCTGCACAGATTTCATTACCCACTAGCACTAAAACTTATCCCAAAGGAGACTTACTCAAAGAACATCTGAGCAAGCAGTAGACTGGGCTTGATCATTTTAAAATTTCTGCCATTGTGCACATTTAGGTGACTCCAGAGCATTTCAGAAAGCTTTATTTCTCTTAAATACATTTGTGATAATTTACAAGAGCCAGCTGGCCTACAGTTAAGGTTTTACCAGAGTTTTATATGCATGTATGTATAGAACCAAGTACAGAAAAAGTTAATTACCAAAGGTTGACATTTTGGTGAATTTCTATGATGCCATCTTACAGATTTGAAAAGAACCATGTAAATTGTTAATTCATTACTGAGCCCTTTCATAAAAGCTTTCATTAGATTTCTGGCACCTAATAGGTTCTGGGGACTCAATGAAGGATAGAGCACAGGCGTAGTCTCAGAGCCTGGGCAATTTAGAGAAAGCAAACATTTAACAGACAGTTAGCCCAGAATTAGAAGTTCAAGGAGGTGGATAGACTTCACAGAAGAGCTGGTGCTTGAATTATCTTGAAAGATGGCTGGAAGTTTGCCAAGAAGAATGGAAGAGAGGGCATTTAAGGCTAAGGAACTTGTTCAGCTCTACACTTATTAACTGTGTGGCTTTGGGCAAAACATTTAACATTTGATCTTCCCATCAGTAAAATGAGAATATTATTTTCTACCTCTGACAGTTGTGGTGAGGGAGAAATGAGTTAATTGGTGAACCGGAGTTGCAGCGCTGTTGGTACATGCAAGCTGTATTAGTTATCTAGTGTTGCTATAACAAACAATCCTACCTCATTAACATAACACAGACAATCCCTTCCCCGCCATCCCTTCCTCAGAAACCCTATACAGGGTCCCTATGAGTTGGAACTGACTAGACTGCACTTAACAACAACAACATAGAGGTTAGGATTTCCAACACATACTTTGGGGATATTGTTCAACTCATAACAAGAGCAAAGTCCTAAAAGTAGGAGGGAGATAAATGCATGCAGTAAACAGCCAGTGGCTTGGCATGGCTGAAACACAAGACGTTTACAAGGGAATGTTAAAGATGGGGCTACAGGTGGAGCAAAGGGACTCTATAAAAGGATCTAGAGTCTGTCTTGAAGGAGTTAGAAAGCTATGAAATGTCGTAAGCAGAGATTACCTACTGGGACTTACATCTTAGAAGGGCCCCTCTGGCAGCAGTGTGGAGAATGCTGTGGAGAGGGATGGTTGTAGTATTTCATGCTAGATCCAGAATCCAGGGTGGAGCAGTGGGAACTGGGGAGAGGGTAGCTAAGGTAGAGTTGATAAGACACAGTGATTTGGGAATTCATGAAGGATGAGGGGAGTCAAGGATGCCTTTGGAGACTGAGCAGCAGTAAAATAGAGAAAGCTGGTTATAGGGCAGACCTCAATATATGTCTGTGTCCCTTCTCCTAGTAAAGGGTGTCCCAATACACACCAAGACTTCAAGCAAATCAGATTCCTGATGCTTGACTCTTAAAAATCAATCATACAGAATATGACAGAATCAACCCCCCCAAACCCAAATCTTTTGTTGTCGAACTGATTCCAATTCAGGGCGACCCCACATGTTACAGAGCAGAATGGCTCCAGAGGGGGTTCAGAAACACGTCACCAGGCCTATCTTTCATGGTACCACAGGCTGGGTCTGAACCACTGACCTTGCAGTTAGTTAGTTGTTGTTAAGTGCTGTTGATTCGGTTCTGACTCATACAGACCCTATATAGGATTTCCATGGAGTGGCTGGTGGGTTTGAACCACTGACCTTGAAGTTAGCAGTCCAGTGCTTATCCTCCAACAGCACTCCAAGACCCCTTCTGCTCTGCCATAATCTGAGCAAATAGCTTAACTGAATTAATTTTTTCAAATGTACTTTTTAGGTTAAAAACAACAACAACCCTATAAAATATAGCAGCTATAGAGATTAATGTCATCTTTGTTGTTGTTGTTGTTAAGTGCCATCTTAGGTGCCATTAATAGCATTGCTCTGGTTGTTAACGTGCTGTCGAGTCATTCCTGACCCATAGCGACCCTTTATAGAGTTTCCAAGAAATGGCTGGTGAGCTTGAACCACTGACTTTGTGGTTCAAATGACTTTGCAGTCCAGTGCATTAGCCCACAGTGCTATACCAGGACTCCCTAAGAGTAACAAAATTAAGAGGGTACTAGTACCACCCACCTTCTGTTACTCTGTCTTAGACTACCTGGTTCTGGTCCTGGTCACCATATCTATTTTATGAGACACTGACATAAACCACATCCAATGAGTCTAGAGGAGGCTGACTGAGAGTGTTGTTGTTAGGTGCTGTCAGTAGGTTCCAAGTCATTGTGACATTATGCACAACAGAATGTAACACTGCCCCGTCCTGCACCATCCTCAAATAACTTAATATGGGCAATTGTTTCACTTGGAAAAAAATGGAAAAGTGTATGATGGGGCAGAGTGGGTGTAGTGAATTATCTAATGTGTCTTCTAACCATAGTCTTAACTCCTACCAAGCAATGTTCCTACCCTGCTGGGTCTGGGTAAGAAAAGTTTGGAGAAGATACTGATAGGCTGATATGATTC
>NW_006408523.1:17652969-17669792 GCF_000296735.1 Chrysochloris asiatica | reverse complement strand
CCTTCTCAACCCAGGGACAGAAATCTATGAGACCGAAGGAGTGGTGGAGGAGCAGCAACAGCAGCAGAACCAAGAACCAGAGCACGAGACAGAGTGGTGGGCTTTCCAGTTCACGGAACAAGTAAAGCAGAGTGACTTAGGGCAGGAAGCTTACGTGTACAGTAGGGTGCCTCCAGGCTCTTAAGTGGTTTGCTGACCCATGAAGCTGGAATCAAATGCCTTCAGAATGAGGCTTATGGTGAAGTAATGTGCCCTGTGGATATCTATCAGCAGCTAACTGGACAACTGCCTTGAGCATTTTCTAATCCTGTATTGTAACTTCCCTAAGAAACTCCATAATTGTGCACATGTTGTATGCAATGTGGACATTGCAATGGATTATTGAACCCAGTTGCATAGGCAGTGTCGTGGGAGGTATGGTTTGTTGTTACATATTTTTGTAAGCATACAAGTGTGATCATTGGGTAGGCATTACTAGAGAGTCAGATTTAGGATAACTATGAAGAAGAAATTTCTATCATAGTTGTCAAACAATGAAACAGCCCTCCTTCCTCAAGTACTGACTAGACATGTCCAGTAGAGATGGGAAGGTTGTAGAAATAATTCTTGCATCAGTTGGGAAGGCAGACTATATAATCTCTAAAGTCATTTCCATCTCAATACTCTATGAACATGTAAAAAGAAGGAAAAATGTTTATAAATCTAGATTCTTGATTTGTGTAGTGAATTAAAGAGTTTTAAACAATTGCTGGGGTCTCTGTTGGGATCTTGGGGACACATTAGGTAAAAGACCTTGTCCTTGCAATCAGATGTTTATACAGCCTAGAAGGGACCATGAGTTAAAGTAATAAATGTTATAGCATACATGTTAAAATTAATGTTATTTGAGTTAAATATAGACCTTAAGTCAAAAAGTATTGCTTCAAAGTACTAGAAACCTTTATTGAACAAAAATGTTTTAAAATTTGAAGCTATTGTTTCTTAACCTCATCTCCATCTGAGTCTACACACTCCTGAAGACAGTGTTTCCATCTCTCTAACCCTCTGAAGAATTCTGTGCTCCTTGATTAACACCACATCCATACGGTAGTTTGGACATCCTTGTTGTTGTTAGGTGCTATTGAGTTGATACTGACTCATAGCAATCTTATGCACAACAGAATGAAATACTGCCTGGTCCTGCGCCAACCTCACAATTGTTGCTGCCACTGTTCCAATCCATCTGGTTAAGAGTCTTCCTCTTTTTCACCGACCTTCCACTTGACCAATGGTATGTCTAATGTCTTTCCCCAGTTTCTGGACTTCAGTCACAATTTCTTCATTTGTCGAGATTTTCAGTCTTTCTTTCTTGGATCATCTTTGAGGTCTTCCTGAACTTACTTCCTTAAAACATTTGTTGTTCTTTGCTGCTGCTGTTGAGTGTCATTGAGTTGGTCCCGATGCATAGTGACCCTGTATAGGGTTTTCGAGGAGCAGCTGATGAGCTTGAACCGCCAACCTTGCAGTTCGAACAGACTTTGCAGTCTAGTGCATTGCATTTAGGTGCCATCAAGTGTGTTCCAACTCAAAGTGACCTTATGCACAACAGAATGAAACACTGAGCCATCCTCATTCGTTGTTAAGCTTGAGCCCATTGCTGCTGCCACTGTGACAGTCCATCTCGTTGGGGATCTTCCTGGTTTTCGCTGATTCTCCAATTCACCAAGCATGAGGTCCTTCTCCAGGGACTGGTCACTCCCGATAGTATGTCCGAAGTATGAGATACAAAGTCTGTCCATCCTGGCTTCTAAGGAGCATTCTAGCTGTACTTCTTCCAACACGGATTTGTTTGTTCTTTTGGCTGCCCACAGTACTTTTAATATTCCCCTCCAACAACATAACTCAAATACATCAATTCTTTTACCGTCTTCTTTATTCATTGTTCAACTTTCACATGCATAGGAGGTTATGGAAAATACCATGGCTTGGGTCAGGTGCACCTTAGTCCTCAAACTAATATCTTTGCTCTTAAACACTTTAAAGAGGTCTTGTACAGCAGATTTGCCCAATGCAATACATCACTTGATTTCTTGACTGCTGCTTCTATGAGTGTTGAGAGTTGATTCCAGCAAATGAAGTCTCTGACAACTTTAATTTTTTCTCCATTTATCATGATGTTATTTATTGGTTCAGTTGTGAAGATTTTTTCTTCTTCTTCTTTACGTTGAGGTGCATCTCATAATGAAGGCTGTGTGGTCCTTGATATTCATCAGTAAATATTTTAAGTCCTCTTCACTTTCAGCAAACAAGGTTGTATTTGTTAATGATGTCACATGCTTCTTCATAGAACCCAGCTTCTCAGATTATTTGCTCAGCATACAGAGTGAGTACGTGTGGTGAAAGAATACAACCCTGGCACACACCTTTCCTAATTTTAAACCATTCAGTGTTACCTTGTTTTGTTTGAACAACTGCCTCTTGGCCTATGTACAGGTTCCTCATGAGTATGATTAAATGTTCTGGAATACTCATTCTCCACAATGTTTTCCATACCTGTCATTATCCACACAATCAAAAGCCTTTGTGTAGCACAGGTAAACATCTTTCTGATACTCTGATTTCAGCCCAGACCTACCAGACATCAGCAATTATATCCCTCATTCCATGTCTTCATCTGAATCTGGTTTGAACCTCTGGCAGTTTCCTGTTAATGTATAGCTGCAGCCATTTGTAAATTATCTTCAGTAAAATTTTACTTGCATGTGATGTTAATAATGTTATCCAATGATTTCTGCATTCTGTTGATTCACCTCTCTTTGGAATGGGCACAAATATGGATCTCTTCCAATCAGTTGGCCAGGTAGCTTCCTTCCAAATACCTTGGCATAGATGAGTGAGTACCTCCAGTGCTGCATCAGTTTGTTGAAAGCTTTCAATTTGTATTCCATCAGTTCCCAGAGCCTTGTTCTTTGCCAATAGCCTTCAGTGTACCATGGATTGCTTCCTTCACTACCATTGGCTCTTGATTGTATGCTAGCTCTTGAAATGGTTGAACATCAACCATTTCTTTTTGGTATCATGATTCTGTGTATTCCTTCCATCTTCTTTATGTTTCAGACATCATTCAACATTTTGCCCATAGAATCCTTCAATATTTCAAGTCAAGTCTTGACTTTTTTCTTAAGTTCTTTCAACTTGAGAAATGCTGATCATGTTCTTCCCTTTTGATTTTCTAACTCCATGTCTTTACACATTTCATTATAATACTTGACTTTGTCTTCTCATGCCACCCTTTGAAAATTTCTATTCAACTCTTTCTGCTATTTATTTATTTTTCACTTCTATGCTAGAGAGAAAGTTTCAGAGTCCTTTCTGACATCCATTTTGTTCACATTTTTTCTTCTTTTGTCTTCTTAATGTCCTTTTGCTTTCTTCCCGTATGGTATTCTTGATGTCATCCCACAACTCTCCTGGTCTTCATCCATTAATGTCTAATGCATCAAATATATTCCATCTAAAACTGTTTGATCCATCTAAAACTTTTTTTTTGATCAATCTGAAAACTCTTGTTTTATATGGGGCAGTGTTTCTCTAAATTTGTTGCAAAGCTTCAGTGATTTGGAAAAATGTCCACTTGTGCTTTGTTACTAATCCTGACCTCAAAATTGTTTTTTCCATTGTATCATAGGTCGGGTTTTCTAGAGAATCAAAATCTGTGAAATATATATATATATATATTGTTGTTTGTGGTCAAGTCAGTTCTGACTCATAGTGACCCTGTATAAGGTTTCTGAGGAGCGGCTGGTGAGTTTGAACTGTTGACCTTGCAGTTCAAACTGACCTTACATCCAAGGGCTTATCCTACAGTGCCACACCAGGACTCTCTATATATATCAAGAGAATTTTATTATCAATGACATGACTTACAGTTGTAGAGTCCCAGTTCCCCAGCAAAAGAGAGAGAGAGAGCCTTTCCCATGTGTCCAGTATATTGGGAATCGGTCACACCTCCAAGGAAGCATCCTTTTAATTGACTGGCTGCTCATAGCCACTGATCATAGAGCTAACTGGCTGTATTAGGTTTCATCACAATGGAAATAACCACATCTCAACTGCCAACCCAGTGGGAATCCTGGCCTAGTGAAGTTGACACAAAAGTCTAGCAATTATAGTCCACCCTCATCAACTTGACACCTATAAACCATATGCAAAATCTCTAAATAAAGAAAATTATAAAGTCATACTTGCACCTAACATGATATAACTTGAACATGTGCAACCGAAAATGCACTGACCCCATTTTACATCTTATATGTCACAAATGAACAAAGCAAGCATATTTGATGCATATACACAACACAAACCAAAAAATATATGTTCATTTAAATGTCCAAAATGCATATTCTGCAAGCTAGACTCCTGCCCACAGGCACACAGACTTACTCAGTCCATGGACCTAGAGTCCAGAGCTGCTCTGCCTTTCCTCTGCCACCATCTCTGTTGTCGCTGCTTTTCCGGGCAGGGATCCCACACTCTACTCATGTTCTTCCTTCTTGCTGGTCCTGGGATCATCTGCTCCTGAAATGAAAGATTAACTACTCCGCCCTTTTAGTCACACATTTTCTAAAATTACAGCTTTGACAGTCACAATTAATCCTGCTAACAATTACTCACAATTAAAATCAAAATCCTATCAGCATTATTCCTGACCACCTTTTATTAGACCCATCTGGAAAAGAGGAAAACTACTCAGTGGAGATTTTCTCTTGTCCCCTCATTCTAAAACTAAGCACACCCATGAAAGCTTATAAATCAGCCACTTCATGCCTTTGTTGTGGTTGTTAAGTGCCATCGAGTTGGTTCCGACTCATAGTGACCCTGTATAGGGTTTCTGAGGAGCAGTTGGTGCGTTTGAACTGCTGACCTTGTTGTTCACAGTCCAATGCTTGTCCTACATCATTACAGCACCCTATTTTTGAAAGTCAATATCTAAAGTGCCATCCCTACCAACCCGGTACACAGAGGAGACAAGCATGTTCCTTAGTCTGAAGAATCTTTCATTCTGGTTGAAATTTTAAGCAACTGCATCCAGAAGCCAAAGTCCTGTCCCATCAAATTGTAGTAATTTACTCTCACTTATAGTATCCAACAACCTTATCTTCATCTGGTTAAGTCTGGTTACAATTCAGCCCTAACTACCCAAGCCTAGTCAAATGGGTACCAGCTACAAGTTTGAGAGTTCACACACCTATCCTTGCACTTCAGATCAGCTGGCACCTTCAGTCTCAGCACTAGTTCCTGTGGGCTATGTCAGTGCTCAGGAATTCACACAGCTCTGTAAACTTCAGACCAGCTACCCTTCTTCTCTCTCTCTTTTTCTCTCAAGGTCAGGCAATGTCAGTAGAACATGTCCAAACTTGGCTCGTGTCTTCATTGCTTCATTTCCCCCAATTCCACTCACAAGCAAATTCAGGTGGTTACCAACGAGAATATGGCTCACTGGTTCCCTTTAACTTTCAGTCCTAGAAAGGGATTTTCTTTGATGGAATGACTTTCCTTACCTTGATGCCACAAAAACAAAGAGTCAGCTTTTTTTCTCTGCTCTCTTTCAATTATGAATCTCCTGTTCTCCCTGAAGTCCTGGGTTGGTCTGCACATCTTTTCAAATGCAAATGTCCCAACTCTGAAGGCTCTGGGTGGGGCTCAGGGTTCCACCTAAGGCTCCATATTCTACAAAGACTTAAAGCAAGAAGGCTTTTTTTTTCCAAGCAAGTTCTAACTCCCCTTTTAGTAACTCCAATCAAGTATAGGCTGAAAGTGGGCTTTCAAGCTCTCTGTAATCATCACACCCAATATTCGTTTCTATCACACATATCTGTTAATTTACAATAATAGGCAGGAAAAACCAATATCCATAAGGCATTTAGACACATAAACCTTTTAAAAACACTCAGGTTCAATTTGTACTTCTCCCTTGGACAGCCCCATTTATATGCCTCCAATCCCATCAACTCATTGCCTTAAGATGTTTGATAATATCTAGGACGCTTTCATCATTTTGCCTGGTTTATGCTCCACAAAGTTGGCAGTTCAAACCCATAAGCCACTCCTCAGATACCCTATACTCGGTCACGATGAGTTGGAAGCAACTCAACAGCATATAGCAAAAACAATGCTCTACAACATTTATAAAAATTCTCTTTACTAAAGGCTCCAAAACCATCTCTTTAATTATCTATTCTAGAATTTATGTACTGTTTTTGTTGGTTTGTTTGTTTTGTTTTCCACAAATTTACCATAATTATTTGTATCCTTTTGAAATTTGAAACATTTCCTTGATTCCCAGTCTTTGCCTTACTCTTATTTTCCTTCATTCTGAGATCACATCTGGTCCTTTCATTCAGATGTTAACTTGATGAAAACTCTAAAGCGCCTTTCATAGCATTCCCTTTGGGCAGTAGAAAACAGTCCTGGACTTAAAAAGAGCAGCTGAGATATCAGAATGTGATTAAAAAAGAAATTAAATAAAATGGCTCCGATGATTTGAACAGACTCACTCTTTGAAGACTTTCCATTCTCAGCATGATTCTGGGCTGAGTTGCTCTCGTGGTAATGACTTTGAGATATGGATGTGGTTGTTGCTGTTGTCCATAAATCACCAGCCATGCATGACCACTGTCAGCAGAAAACAGCTCTTTAGCCCCTCATCTGCTGGGCTCAGAAGAGCAGCTGGCTACATGAACATTTCTCTGAGTGCTCAAGTTTCTCAATGTTATAAGCAACTTGGTTAAAAAAAAAAGTGCAAGGTAAACATAAAGTGCCATTCACTGAAAACAGACTAAATTATGTGCTATATCCTTCTTGAGATAGTCTTGTACCATTTGGATTATCTATATTACAAAACCTGTCCAAAGATGATTGGTTTGGTAATAGTTATTCTTTCATGTGTTTTACTTTATTTAAACTAAAATGGTTGGAATGAACAGTGGAAATAATTTTCTATCAATAAGTTATTTCCTTCTTGAATTTTTTATCCTGTCAGGATTTTTACTTAACTTCTCAAATAATCATAATTTCTTTTTATCATTAATTTAAATGTACAAATCTTGTCTTCCTAATTATAAGCCTTAAGCAGCGTGCAATGTTTTTTTGTTTTGTTTTGTTTTAACTTTCTAACCTCGCTCACACTTTTAATTTTATTTGTCCTGTGCATAAATGTGATGTTACCTACTACATGAGTGCATGGAGACAAACGGGATTATGTTTATATTCATGCCTCAATTCAAATGTGTTTACAGCAGCGACTTTACACCTTCCCAGGAATCTGCTTCCTAAATATCTCCGAAATGCCCTCTTCTCACCTACCTACTATTATCTGCAGGGGAGAACTCAGATTTTCTTCTCAACAGTACCAAGATGTGACTCTAGTCTCCCCAATTCCAGTCTCAAACCCCACAGCTTGTCCTCTAACTAAACATAATTTGAGCAAAAACTAGAAAGTATGCAGACAAAACAAAACAAAAACAGTTGCTATCGAGTTAGTTCCAACTCATGACTACTCCATGTGTGTCAGAGTCGATCTGTGCTCCACAGGGTTTCCAATGGCTGGTTTTTTCAGAAGTAAACCCTCAGACCTTTCTTCCAATGTGTCTCTGTGTAGACTAGAACCTCTGGTGTGTTTTTTTTTTCAGTTAACAGCCAAGCTAATTAAATATTTTATGCATGTAAGATTTCGAGAAAAGTTCCTTGTGCATATGCTTCCCAACAGCATGGCTGTGAGTAAGCTCCTCCTTCTTGGAATTCTTATGCCATCATTGTTCCCTCTTGGTCCTATTCCTCCCCATTTGTCTCCCTCCCTCTACTAACAACAGATAGCCTTTCTCCAAGTGCCCCAAGTCCAGTGACAATTTCAACTCACCTACAGGCAGCTGTTTCCCACAAGACACAACCAGAGTGAGGATGGCCAACTAGGGTTACATTTGAGTGTCGTGCCATATATGCACATTATACATATATGTACAAGAGTCCTGGTGTAGCGCTGTGAGTTGCACTGGACTACAAAGTCGGTTTGATCCACAACAAGTTCAGTGGTTCAAGCTTACCAGCCACTCCTCAGAAACCCTATATAGGGTCGTTATGGGTCGGAACAGACTCGATGGCACTTAGTAACAGCAATAACAGCATACATACAGGAGTCCTGGTGTGTCACTGGGATAAGCACTGGACTGCTAACCACAAGGTCTGTAGTTCAAACACACCAGCTGCTCCTTAGAAACCCTTTACAGCAGGGGTGGGAACATCTGGCTACAGAATCATTTGGTCTGGCCCTGCCAAGGCAACCACAGGCAGAACTCAAAATTCAATAAATCTAGGAGCTTTTTTCATAGCAACATAAATTTATATTAAGTGATGTTATAAAGATCAAAATGGTCCTTGGCAGAAAAAAGTTTTCCTACCCCTGCTTTACAGGGTCAATATGAACCAGAACTGACTTGACAGCAGTTAATAGCAACATAATATACACATAAGTTTATTATAAACTTTACTGATATAAAGCATATATAGCACACGATTTACAAATAATAATAAAACATACAATATTTTTGTCATAAATTTCCTGCATCCAGTTGATTCTCACAGAATGCTTTGATTTTTGCCAAACCTTCATAGCCATGACCAGCCAATGGTTATAATTTATGAACAAATATAGTCCTAACATATTGTCAATTGACATTTAACAAGTCATATGAAAGTGAAGCAACAAAGAAGCATGTTAGAACATCATTCAGTACCCAATGAGCTGAGTGATTTCTTGGCTGAATTGGATAATGGCTGTCTGGCTATAGTTGCTGAGTCAGTTCCAACTCATAGTGACCCTGTGTAGGATTTCCAAAGCTGTAAATCTTTATGGGAGCAGAAAGACTAATCTTTCTCCTGAGGAGCTCTCGGTGGACTCAAACTGTTTCCCTTGCAGTTAGCAGTCCAACACATAGCTTACTCTGCTATCAGGGCTCCATGGTTTTCAAATACTGGAGGAAAATTTCCTCCTTTGGGGGAGCTATTAATAATGTAATGGCTGAATACATGGCACACTTTTAAGGTGTTTTTATTATTATTATTATTATTTAGGTGAAAGTTTACAGAACAAATTGGTTTTCTCTCTAATAACTCAGATTTTGTTTTGTGATATTGATTTCAATCCCCACAACGTAACAGCACTCTTCCCACTTTCTCCCTGTGTTTGCCATCTTCCTTGGTCCTTCTTTCTATTCCTCCCGACCTTCAGAGCTTTAACCCTGGGCAAATGCTGCCCTTTGGATCTCTTTAATTGTTCTAAAGAGTGGCACCTCCTTTATGTTCACTGTATAGGCTCATTGCTTGTTTGGCTGAAACACAGTTTTAAGTTTAATTGACATTTTGAACTTTTTCTCTATCACTTTCTTAAATCTAGAAAAATACATCTTAAAATACAATAAGCCAAGACTTGATTTGTAGCAGTTGCTAATTTCTGTGGTATAAAGACTCCTACCATGGTGATTTTAATCTATCAACATAATGTCATTGAAATCAGAGTTAAGAACAGATGCTCAGTAACACACCACTATACAAATACACTAGATGTAAGAAAGCTCAAGAACATAGATAATATTCTAGGGAATGTTGTTTGAACTTGTGACTCAAACCTATTTTGCAGTCCATCACATGAATGCACAGTGCCACATCAGGACTCCACATGCATATAAGGTGACTGAAAATACCATAGCTTGGGCCAGGCACAAGTCCTCAAAGTGGTATCTTTGCTCTTGAACACTTTAAAGAGCTTTTGTGCAACAGATTTGTCAAATGCAATTTGATTGTCATTTGATTTCTTGACTTCTGCTTTCATGAATGTTGATTGTGGATCCAAGCAAAATGATCTTTGACAGTTTCAATCTTTTCTCCATTTATCATGATGTTGTTTATTCATCCAGTGGTGAGGATTTTTATTTTCTTTACATTAAGATGCAATCCATACTTTATGCTGTGTCTTTGATCTTCATCAGTAAGTGTTTTAAGTCCTCTTAGCTTTCAGCAAGCAAGATTGTATCATCTGCATATCACAGGTTGTTAATAAATTTTCCTCCAATCCTGATGCTACATCCGTCTTCATATAATCCAGTTCCCCGGATTATTTACTCAGCGTAAAGATCGAATGTTGCTGTTGAAGTGCCGTTGAGTCAGTTCCGATCCTTAACAACCCTGTATAGAGTTTCCAAGGAGTGACTGGTGAGCTCGAACCACTGACTTTGTGGTTCAAGCTGACTTTTGCAGTCCAGCTCATTAACCCATAGCACCACACCAGAACTCCAAAGATTGAATAAGTATGGTGAAATAATACAGCTCTTGTGTACACCTTTGCTGATTTTAAACCATTCAGTGTCACCTTGTTGTATTCAAGCAACTGCTTCTTGGTCTACGTACAGTTTCCACATGAGCATAATGAGGTGTTCTGGAATACCCATTCTTTGCAGTGTTATCTGCAAAGTTTGTTATGATCCACACAGCAGAATGAAATAAAACACAAGTAAATATCTTTTCAGGTATTCTCTGCTTTCAGCCAAGATTCATCTGACATCAACAATGATATCCCTTGTTACATGTCCTGTTCTGAATCTGGATTGATTTCTGGAAGTTCCCTGTTGATGTACTATTGCAGCCATTTTTAAATTGTTCTCAGCCAATTTTACTTGCGTGTGATGTTTATGATATTTTTTGATGATTTCTGCATTCTGTTAGGTTACTTTTCTTTGGCATAGACACAAATATGGATCTATTCCAATTAGTTGGCCAGATAACTGTCTTCCAAATTTTTTGGTATAGATGAGTGAGTGCCTCCAATGCTTCATTAGTTTGTTGAGAGATTTCAATTTGTTATTCTGTCAATTCCTGGAGTCTTCATCTTCACCAATGACTTCAGTGCATCTTGGACTTCTTCCTTCAGTACCATCAGTTCTTGGTCATATGCTGCCTCTTGAAGTAGTTGACCATTGACCAATTCTTTTTGGTACAGTGACTCTGTATTCCTACCATCTTCTTTGGATGATTTCTGCATCATTCAATATCTTGCCCATAGAATCCTTCAATAGGTTAAGTTGAAGTTTAAATTTTTTTTCAGTTCTTCCAGCTTGAGAAATGCTGAGCTTGTTTTCTGCTCTTGGATTTCTAATGCTAGGTCTAATGCTACACATTTCTTTATAATACTTGACTTTGTCTTCTCGAGCTACCCTTTGAAATGTTCTATTCAACTCTTCAACTTTGAGTCATTTCTTCCATTCGCTTTAGCTTCTCTCTGCTGGAGAGAAAGTTTCAGAGTCTCTTTTGTTCTTTTCTTTCTTTCTTGTCTTTTTAATGACTTTCTGGTTTCTCCCTGTATGATGTTCTTGATGTCATCGTATATGTCTTCTGGTTTTCAGTCATTAGTACCAAATAGGTTCTTGAAACAATCTCTAAATTCAGATCAGGTATGTTTACGGGCATATTTTGGCTCTAGTGGACTTATTATAATTTTCTTCAGCTTCAGCTGGAACTTGCATATTGAGCAATTGATGGTCTGTTCCACAGCCGTCCCCTGGTCTGTATTTGCTGAGGGTATTGAGCTTTTCCACCATCTTTTCCCACAGAGGTAGTCCATTTGATTACTGTGTATTCCATCTAGTAAGGAAATTGTTCAAGTTTTATTTCCTTATGAGGTTTTTTATTAGATTAAATCACCAATATAAAATGAAATTTGAACTGTCTGAAGGCAAACTTTTTATTAAAAGCAAATGAAATTCTTAGCTCTTGGAGAATAGCAACAGTGACATTGTATTGTCTGTCTGTACAGCTCTGTACTTAACCTTGCACAATGCATGGTGAAAAACAGGGCTTCATAAGTGAGTTGGTTGCATGAATGAATTTATTTATTCATAAATAAAATTTTCACTCATGAATGAACTTATTCATTCACTTCTTGCTTTTCGTCTTCCCCTGGCATTCTATCTTCCATTTTCTTCATTCTTCGATTCAGTGACACTTTCCATGTCATTTTCCAAACAGGAGTGGAATAAATACAAAGTGACCTGATTTGAAACAAGAAGCAGAAACACACAGAAAAACCTTTAGAAAATTGGACCAAACATCTCACAGCAAGTTGCAAATTAATCCAGTGAATTGTTCCGGATGTTTTGGATGAAGGAAGCATGTTTCTACCCTAGACAGGTCACACTCTCTTACTAACCTTAGGTCTGGTTAAAGAAAGATTCCTCTAATCCAAAACATCCTGGGATTTTAATTGGATTGCGAAACACCATGTTGCGCAAGTTAGACCACATGATGACTTAGCAGAAAGTCTCTGGTTTGATAATGACAACAGATGCCTCCCAATGCAATAAAAATGACTGTATCAGTCCAAACAGACAGAGACTGGAACAAACAAGCTGGGAGAGGCTTTTTATTTCATAAGATAGCAGGAGCAATCAAATTGTGGGTCATTTGGGGTTAATCTTTCATTTCATGTCTTTTAAATATAAAACTACAGTTGCTATCTGAAAACAAAATAGATCATGTATCTATTCTTCCTCTTAAAAAAAAAAAAAATTGTGTTTTAGGTGAAATTTTACACCACAAATTAGGTCCCCATTTAACAATTTTTATACAAAATGCTCCATGACATTGGTTTCATTTTTCACAATGTGTCATCATTTGTATTATTTCCATTCTGTTTGTTCTTTTTCCATTCATCTAGCTTCCCTACTCCTCCTTATCACCTCATCTTTGATTTGGTGTAAAGTGTTGACTGTTTGGTCTCATATTATTGCTTGTTTAAGGGAGCACATTACTCACAGGTGATGCTGTTTATATATATATATATATGTAGTGGTGGTGGTTATGTGCCATGGAGTTGGTTCTGACTCATAGTGACCATTATTTGGTTGGAAGATGA
Organism: Chrysochloris asiatica; assembly: GCF_000296735.1. NCBI lineage: Eukaryota > Metazoa > Chordata > Mammalia > Afrosoricida > Chrysochloridae > Chrysochloris > Chrysochloris asiatica. The sequence continues at coordinate 17,656,852 of NW_006408523.1, read as the reverse complement.
CTTCTGGAAGTGACTTCAATTCCAGTTTCAAAGAGGGTTCATCTAGTCTCTATCAGTTCAGTATGTGAGATTGTTTTTAAGAAATTAATTTTTTTCCACAGTTTTCTCCCATTCTATCTGGAACCTTCTATTGTGTCCCTGGTCAGCATGAGGGGTAGTGGTAGCCAAGAACCATCTAATTCTGGTCTTAGGCTAGATGAGATTGTCATTCACGTGGGCTATTTGTCCTGCGGACTAGTTTTTCTTTGAGTTTGGTTTCCTTCATTCCCTTTTGTCCCAGACGAGTAGAGGCCAGTTGTATTTTAGATGGCCATTCATTATCTTAGACCCCAGATTCTTCTCACCAAACCAGTATGTAGAACATTACCTTTATGAACTATTTTATACCAATTGTCTGAGTTGTCCCACAAGACTGTGGTTCTAAGCCTTTAGCATCCCATGAGATGTTTGGGTATGCCTAGAAAGTCTCTGTAACTGTGCCCTTTATGTGCTTCATTTTATTTATATGAATATTGATTCAACACACTCAAATGTGTACAGTTATACACCACATAACATACATTGTGGCCAAGTACAACCACATGTACATACATGGCCCCAACCCCCATAAAGTCTGTTATCTTAAAATTTTGAGGTACAATGGTTTGTAATGATAAACAGGCACTGTGTTGTGACTTTCACCAAAATATTATTATTATTATTATTGTATTACTATGTCAAAGATATTTTAGTGTATTTGGAAATGTTTAATGCTTTTTTATTCCTAGAAAGGTCACTATATACTGTAAACTAAGACAAACATTTGACGAACTTAGATATGATAAATGTTCTGACTTACATATGAATTCAACTTAAAGACAGACTGGGGAATGGAACTTGTTTGTAATCCTGTACACAACATGGTATTCACACAAGGTCAAAATCACATAACATCCTATTTCACAGAATGTATCATGGATGTTAAGCAACATGTATATGATTGCATATTCATATGCCTACAGACATACATGAACATGCATGTACTCAAATATGCCTTCCTGTACAAACATATGCAGTCCTGGTGTGGTGTTGTAGGATAAAAACTGGGCTGCAAGGGTGGCTTGAAGTACAAGGTTGGCAGCTCAAATCCACCAGCCGCTCCTCGGAAACCCTATACAGGGTCACTATGAGTCGGAACCGACTTGACAGCACTAAACAACCAACAACATATACAGACGTATATACCTACCTATGTAGTCCACTCATATTTTTGGTTGTTACTATTGCTGTTGTTGCAAAATAGTAAATGTCATTGTTTTTGGTGTTAAGTGCTGTAAAGTTGGTTCCAACACATAGCGACCCTGTATAGGATTTCTGAGGAGCAGTTGGTGGGTTTGAACTGCCGACTCCGTGGTTCACAGTCCAGTGCTGATCCACAGTGCCACACCCTTACCAAAATGTCTCTTATTCTTGTGTCCTTCTTAGTGTCTTCCTTTGCCTTGGTCAAGTCATATAACCTTCACTCACAGTGGGTATTGCCTTTGCCATCACTGCTGCCAATCTGTTCTACTTTTTTTTGTGGTATTGACAGATACTTTGTTCCTCTCACCAAAGTTAAGTTCTGTGTTGCGTCCTTTTTGTATACAGATTTTCTTTTCCTATCATAGGTCATTATTTTGTGTTCACTGAGTCTTTTAAATTTTTCTTCTTCTTTATTTTGATGAGTAGATTTATTAATTTTCTTTGTGGTTACCCTGGAGTTTACCTTTGTCCTCCTCTGATTAAAACAGTCTGTTATGCCTTGAAATCTCCTTGACTTTCTCCCTTTTCTTGCTTCCCCAAATCTTACCTTTCACATCTGTCTGCCTTTTGTCCCCACACATCTCCCAGTCCTCTTCCCAATTCCACTTCCCTACCCACTCTGTTTTGCTCTAAGGAACTCCAGGGAGCACAGGTAGAACCTTTACTCAAATATCCTTGATGCTGGGTAGTTGGTAGCAGTCTGGCCTCCATGTAGGAGACCTAAGTTTGCTATCTAGCCAATGCAGTGCATGTATAGCTACCATCTGTGCATCAATGGAAGTTTCAGCAGAGCTTCCAGACCAAGATGAAGTAGGAAGAAAGTCCTGGTAATCTACTTCCAAAAATCAACCTATGAAAATCCTATGGATGACAAATGTCTGATGGCAACCAATGAAGGGAATGGTGCTGGACTGGACAGTGTGTTTTGTTCTCTTGTGCATTAGGTCAATATGAGTCATGGGGAAACTCAGTGGCAACTTACAACAACAACTGTAAAATGAGTAAGGTGCTTTGCATGGTCTGTAGGCAGATAAAAGAAAATTAAGTTATTGTTTCTGTTCTTCAAGGAAAATCTAAATTTGAAGGCAGGATTGAAGCTGAAGGAGAACAGGAGAAAGAGTAAGAAGATACACATACATTTGAGACAAGTGGAGGAGACAAGTGGCAAACCACTAAAATACTTGGCTGCTCACAGAAAGACCAGAGGTTCGATTTTACCAAGAGGCTCTTCGGAAGAAAAAACAGATAATCTCCTTCTAAAAAAATCAGTCATTAAAACCCTTATAGATGAAAGTTCTACTCTGACACACATAGGTCACCATGAGTCCAGGGTGACTGAGAGACAAGTGCAAGTCCCACCAGGCCTTAAATGGAATATGTGCCAAATCGATCATGTTCTCCCACAAAACAACTTCCCTCTTTAGACTTTCTTGGTTAGCCATGCCCTATAACAGTTTCCTTGTCTTTCTGTAGCATTTTATTGCACACCCACCTGTGTGCACCCTAACTGCTGTAGTTATGTAGTTCCTGATTTTTTTTTCCCCTTTTATTATGTGATAGTTTACATGGGGGAACATTAGTTTTACATTCATTCTATCATACATCGTTTCATTGCCATAGTTACCATCCCGTCCATGCATCATCACCCAACCAAAGGTTATACGCCACAGGCCCCCCCTCTTTCCCAACAGTTCTCAGCACACAGCTCCCTTCCCTCCCTGGATCTTAAGTCCTCAGCCACTCCATCTCTTCATGTCATTCTCTCTGTCTCCATCTCAGGCCTCGCTGCTTCTCTGGGTGGTGTCCCGATTTCTGTTCTTCTCCAGTGATGGTCCCAGGGGCCTTCGCTCCTAGACTGAAAGGTTAATCACATCCCTCCTTGCTATAAAATATCCACCTTTACTTTTCCAGTCCTCACATTCCATCCTGATAACAATTATTCACCCCTGCGTCACAAGAGACCCATCCACATTTCTTTTCATCAGCCCTTCCTAGACAAGTTGGATATTACTCACTTGAGACTCCACCCTCCTCCCAGCCCTGTCGATCCAGGATCCCTCTTGAAAGCTTGTAAGTCAGTCACTTCTTACCTTTGTATCCCTCCCCCCATTTTGGGTAGACAATGTTCAAGTTGCCCATCCCTATACTGGACATATTGTAACCCCTTTTTAGGTATTCCAGTCATTCCAGGCAGAAGATGGATTTACAAGCTTTCTATGGTGGTATTTCTGGTTATTCCTCCCTCTACTGTCCCGTGACTGTTTTATAATATAATGCATGGAAAACCAAGGTTCAAGAGTCAGCCAAGCATCTCAACATTATTCCCCCCCTTTCCCCATTCCAACCATGTCCCAGTCTCTGTATCCCAGAGCACTGTTGTTCCAAGGCTGTGTCTACATCATTTATTACCTCTATCCCATATAGCTCATTCCTACCTGTCTATTCTCCCATCTGCTTTGTTCCTCCATTCCCCTCTCCCTACTTGTATATTGCCCCCCTCCCCAACACCCAAGCTATCCCATGTCTATTCCCTGCCCTGTGCTCCACCTTCCCCTCCTGTCCTTAACCCCACCCCTACGCCCTAGCATCCAGTTAATCATCC
>NW_006408523.1:17607876-17647329 GCF_000296735.1 Chrysochloris asiatica | reverse complement strand
GATAATGTTAATTGTTTCTTATTGGGCATAATTATTCTTATTTTATTATAATTATTGGTAATATGATCAGGAGATAGGCGGCGGGCAGGCTGCGGGTGGGCAATTTGGGCCTGGGCCTCAGCCGCGGGCCGTTTGGGCCTCTGGTGGGCGGTTTGGGCCTCTGGGGGCCTGGGCGTCAGCGACCGGGCTGCAGGAGGGTTGGGCCTCAGGTGGGTGGTTTGGGCCTCAGGCGAGCAGTTTGGGCCTCAGGCGGCCTGGGTATCAGCAGCTGGGCATCAGGCAGCTTGGGCCTCAGTGGGCGGGTTGGGTGGATTGGGCCTCGGGGGGCCTGTGCCTCGGGGACTCAGCTGAGGGAGGGTTTGGCCTCAAGGGCCCTGGGCCTCGGCGACCGAGCTACGCGTCGGGTTGGGCCTCCGGGGCCCTGGACCTTGTCGGTGACCTGGCTGTGGGCTGCCTGGGCTGCGTGGCAGGTAGGCGATTTGGGCCTTAGTTGGGCCTGGGCCTTAGTGACTAGTCTGTGAGCGGGTTGGGCCTCGGGGGCTCTGGGACTTGGCCTGTAGTTCCTGATTTTTTAGGAAAAAGACTTTGACTTAAACCTGTAATCTGATGGAAGGTCTGATTCTTAGCTCTACATTTTTGTAGATTGATGTAGTTTCTAGTATAAATGCTTGCTCAAAAAATATTAGAGTTGAATTAAATCCCTAAAATTTACAAGTTTATAAAATCTATCTCAAATGAAGCAACCATCTTCTGCAATGCAAAGTTAGTTTGGTATGCAAATGTTGTTGTTGTTGTTGTTAGGTACCATCAAGTTGGTACCAACCCATAGTGACCCTATGCACAGAACACTACCCGATCCTGGGCCAACCACACTATTGTTGCCACACTTGAGTCCATTGATGCTGCCACCTGGCCAACCTATCTCGTTGGGGGTCTTCCTCTTTTTCTCTGACCCTCCACCTTACCAAACATGATATCTTTCTCCAGTGACTGGTCCCTCCTGACAATATGTCTGAAGTATGAGAGAAAAAGTTTGGTCATCTTGGCCTCCAAGGAACACTCTGGCTGCACTTCTTCCAAAACACATCTATTGGTTCTTTTGGCAGTCCATGGCACTTTCAGTATTCTCCTCCAACACCACAACTCAAAAGCATCAATTCTTCTACGGTCTTCCTTATTCACTGTCCAGCTTTTGCATGCATATGAGGTTACTGAAAATACCATGGCTTGGGTCAAGTGCACCTTAGTCCTCAAGCTGACATGTTGGCTCTTCAACACTTTAAAAAGGTCTTGTGCAGCAGATTTGCCTAATGCAATACATCATTTGACTTCTTGACTGCTGCTTCTGGGAGTGTTGACAAAATACAAACTTAAATCTTTCAACACACTGATGAAGCACTGAAGGCACTCATTCATCTATGCCAAGAAATCTGAAAGACTGTTACCTGGCCAACTGATTGAAAGAGATCCATATTTTTGTCCATTCTAAAGAGAGGTGGCCCACCAGAATGCAGAAATCATCAATGTCATTAACATCACATACAAGTTAGGTTTTGCTGAAAAATCATTGAAAAACAACTGCAACAGTACATTGAAAGGGAACTGCCAGAAATTCAAACCATATTCAGAAGAGGATATTGAACTAGATATATCATTGCTGATGTCAGATCAATCTTGGCTAAAAGCACAGAGCATCAGAAAGATATTTATCTGTGCTCTATTGACTATGCAGAGGCTTTCGACTGTATGGATCATAACAAACTAAGGATAACATTGTGAAGAATGGGTATTCCAGAACACTTCATTGTGTTCATGAGGAACCTGTTCACATAGACCAAGAGGCAGTTGTTCTAACAAAACAAGGGGATACTGAATGGTTTAAAATCAGGCAAGGTGTGCACCAAGGTTTTATCCTTTCACCATACTTATTCAATCTGTTTGTTGAGCAAATAATCCAAGAAATCGGATTGTATGAAGAAATTTGTGGTAGGACTCGTTAATGAGAGATGCAGATAATACATCATTTTGTATCCTGGAAGCGAAGAAGACTTAAGATACTTACTGATGAAGATAAAATACTGCATCCTTCAGTATAAATTGCTCTTCAGTGTAAAGAAAACAAAGATCCTCATAACTGGACCAATAAATAGCATCATGATAAATGAAGGAAAGACTGAAATTGTCAAAGACTTCATTTTGCTTGGATCCACAATCAACACTCATGGAAGCAGCAGTCAAGAAATCAAACAACATATTGCATTAGGTAAATCTGTTGCACAAGACCTCTTTAAAGTGTTCAAGAGTAGATAATCAGTTTGAAGAGTAAGATGCATCTGACCCAAACCATGGTATTTTCAATCTCATACGCATGTGAAAAGTTGAACAATGAATAAGGAAAGCTATAGAAGAGTTGATGCATTTGAATTATGGTATTGGTGAAGAATATTAAAAGTACCATGGTCTGCCAAAAGGACAAACAAATCTGTGTTAGAAGAAGTAAATCCAGAAGGCTCCATAGAAGCCAGGATGACCAGAGTTTGTCTCTCATACTTTGGACATATTCTCAGGAGGAACAGTCCCTGGAAAAGGACATCCTACTTGGTAAAATGGAGGGTTAGCAAAAAACAACTCGATGGATTGACACAGTGGAGCAGAAATGGACTCAAATGTAACAACAGTTGTAAGGATGTCACAGGGCAGTGTTTTGTTCTATTCCGCATAAAGCTGCTATTGATCAGAACCAACTTGAGGACACCTAACCACAGCAACCAAATGGATTACAGCTCAATACAAAGAAAGCAATCCTCACAACTGGATCAATAAACAACAACATGATAAATGGAGAAAATATTGTATTTGTCAAGAATTTCCTTTTACTTGGATCCTCAATCAACACTCCAGAAAATAAATGACATATTACTTACAGTGGGCAAATCTGATGCAAAAGACATCTTTATAATGTTAAGGAACAATGATGTGATGTAGGCCACTAAGGTGTGCTTGACCCAAGTCATGGTGTTTTCGATTGCCTCATATGCCAGCCAATTAACAAGAAAGGCATGAGAGGTAATCTGTTTTGCAAGATGTACAAACAGAATATGCCTTAGGAATGAAGATGGCTATCCTTCGTCTCCCTACTTTGGACATGTTGTCAGGAGACAGCAGTCCTTGGAAACGGCGTCATGGTTGGGAAAGTAAAGGAAGATCCCCGATAAGATTGATTGATACAGTGGCTACAACAATGGGCTGAAACATAACAACAATTGTGAGGATGTTGCAGGATCTGGCAGTGTTTCATTCTGTTGTGCATAGGCCCACTACGAGTCAGAGCCAGCTCACCGCCACCTAACAACAACATGGAATTTCCTGTACTGTTTTTGTTTGTTTATTTGTTTTTATTGGTTACATATCTGTGGTGTTGTATTTTCTATAAATTAGTGGTTAGATCCAGAATCATGTTTGGCCAGATTCAAGTTTGGTTTTTTGTTTTAATTTGGGTGGTGGGAGGATGATAAGAATATGTCATAGGTGATGTTGTGTGCTTCTTACTGCATCTTTTCAGGAGCTTCGTAAGTTTGGTTGTCATTTTTGCGATGTTGAGTCATCAGAGAGTTCAAGTGTTACAGTCTGGTCCATTCATTACAAAATCCCCTACCAGTGTTTCATCTACTCATTTAGCAACTGCTGAAAATGATTTACTTTAATCCATTATTTCATTGTTGTTTTTGTTGTTGTTAGATGCCATTGAGTTGGTACCGACTCATAGTGATCCTGTGTACAACAGAATGAAACACTGCCTGATTTGGGGCCAACCTCACAATTGTTGCCACGCTTGAGCCCATCGATGCTGCCACTTTGCCAATCCATCTCGCTGGGGAGTCTTCTTCTTTTTCTCTGACCCTTCACCTTATCAAACATGGTATCCTTCTCCAGTGACTGGTCCCTCCTGACAATATGTATGAAGGATGAGAGACAAAGTTTGGCCATCCTGGCCTCCAAGGAGCCCTCTGGTTGCACTTCCTCCAACACAGATATGTTAGTTCTTTTGGCAGCCCGTGGCAACTTCAATATTTTCCTCCAACACCATAACTCAAAAGCATCAATTCTTGTACAGTCTTCCTTATTCACTGTCCAGCTTTCGCATGCATATGAGGTTATTGAAAATACCATGGCTTGGGTCAGGCGCACCTTAGTCCTCAAGCTGACATCTTTGTTCTTTGATACTTTAAAAAGGTCTTGTGCAGCAGATTTGCTCAATGCAATACGTCGTTTGATTTCTTGACTGCTGCTTTCATGAGTGTTGATAGAGATTGTAAAACAGTGGTATTCAAATGATAAACCTTCTGCATTAATTAGCTCAAAATCCACTAAAGGAAGAAATGTACTCCTTAACTGATTAATTACCCTTCGATAGCAACTATTAAAAAATGTTGTTAGGTCAATGACACCACCACCAACAACAACAGTAACTTCTGTAGAGGAAAGGCAAGATAATTGCTCCTTCTTTTCCTTTCATTTCTCAATTTTAAGAAGAATAAATTGGATCCCTAGCGTCTTGATGATCACAACTTCCAAATGCACAGCTTTTTAACATATGCAATGTGTTTCAGTCATTTGTAGTTGTTACTCTTTTTGGTGTGGAATTTTTCTTATCTCTGGCCAATAGACTTTCAGCTTAGTCCTAAGTCTTTTTGGCATCATTTACTTTCTGGTATAAGATGTTCTGAACTCATCCCTGACCTTAAATCAAGCATTTCTCCAAGGATTTGTTTTTTAATAGCCACAAAGTGGGTACTAAAAATGTTCATTGCTGCAGGGTTAGCCAAAATATCTAGACTTTTTTTTGACAGAGATAAAAAGACTGATGTTTCTGTTTTGTGTGTTGTTGGGGTTTTTTTTCCAAGCAGAAAATCATATCATGTGTGCTAACTAATATTGCCAATTCAAATATTGGTTTTTACTTAACTTCACTGAACAGAAATTTGGATCTTTCTTAATTATCTCACACTTCTAAAACAAAAATACCACAAGTGACAGCTTTAATAAGCAGAGATGTATTGTCTCACAGTATAGGAGGCTAGAAGTGAGAATTCAGTCAGCCTGCTCTAGGGGTTGGTTGTCTCTAAACTCTGTCAGCACTGACGGAAGACCTTTGTCTCTTTTCAACATCTGCGGGCAGAACGGCATTCCTTGGCGATTTCCATGTGTCTTGGCATCAAGCCTTAGGTCTACGATGTGCCCAGCACAGAAATCTTAGGACCCAAGGACACTGTCTGCTCCCAGCTCTTTGTTCTTGGAAGTAGTAAGTCCCTCTGATCTCTGCTCACTTGTTTAATCTCTTATATCTCAAAAGAGAATGCCTCAAGATGCAACCTAATCCTGAAGATTGCCTCCTGTCTCTTTAAAATAACTGTTTGTAGTCCTGCCTCATCCCCATCACAGGGGTGAGGATTTCTAACACATAGGATGATGACACAGATCACAAACTGTCAGTTCATTACAGACTACCGAGAATTATGGCCTAGCTAAGTTGAAACTTATTTTGAGGGGATACATCTCAGTCCTTTTTGCTTGCACTGAAAATCTTGGTTCCTAATGAAAAAATAAAACAAAGCATTATTTATGTAGTTTTTTGCTAAATATATTATTATTATTATTTCATGCTAGCTGTACCGTTTTGTCAGAAAATATCATATTAGGGGAAAAAAAGTCATACTAAAAAGATCATTGCTGAAAACCATTTCAGATTTCTTTGCTGTTATTTTGTTTGCTGCTCCTGTTCTTGGGCTATATCCCAGGAGGAATGCATACAGTGCAATTACTCTGGTTAAAAAATTGAAGCATTTAAAAAATACACATTCAGCTCCCACCCAGGGAGTTTTAGCCAACTTTGCAGGCTGAAATGATGTTTTTTGGAGAGGTTGTGAACTGTAGCCAACTACTTATTAACCCAAGTTTTTGCTAATTCAGGGAAGGGTCTGTAGAAAGTTATATTTACAGTACTTACTTTAACTTGACCATCTATATTTAGTAGGAGCTACATCCCTTCTATTGATCAATTACTTAACTGGCTCAGAGTTCATTTCCCTCATGAAGCTTTGGTCTTTAGAAGGAGAGTCCAAAGTCCTAGAGTCATAGCGAGTTAGAGCAGTAATGGACCTCAGAGGTCACCTGGTTTAATCCCCTCACTTTAAGAGGAGGAAGTTAAAATCCAGAAGAGCTTAATTACTTAATTACTTCTGTAAAATTGCACAGCTAGTCAGTAGCAGGGGCAACACTGGAAACCAATCTGTCCTTGTGGTCCAGTGCGTCTCTGACAGCACCACACCAGGACTCCCTTGGTAAAGTAGAGGGCCAGCTAAAAAGAGAAGGACCTTTAATGAGTTTTATTACCATCATGGCTGCAACCTGCGCCAAACACAACACTGACCGATTGTAAGGAAGATTCAGGACCAGCCAGTGTTTTGTTCTGTTGTTGGGCTGTTGTACAAAGGGTCACAACCATCGTTGTTAACTGATTTCATTTCCTATGCAAATCAGTTAACTGATTTGTTAACAACCACAACAACAACTAAAGGAAGTGGTGGTGTATTCTTTTTAGCCTTCATTTTGGTTCTCTTGGTTCTTGTATTTGTTGTTGCTGTAACTATTTGGTGGGTTTTTGTTTGAAAAAAAAAAAGACAGAACACTAGATTCTGAGCTCCTTAAGGGTTGGGCTGTTTGTTTTTAATGTCCTTTTTTCTCCCATAGCCTATTACCTTACCAACATCTAGTAAACATGCAGCAAATGTGGGTTTGAGACTTCGGGAAACCAATGGCTTTGGAGTAGATCCGAACTCCTGGTGAGCCCATATCTATCTGAATGTAATTGTGCTCCACAGGGTTGTCAATGGCTGTTTTTTTAGAAGTAGATTGCTTTTCCTTTCTTCCATGGTTCCTCTGGGTAGACTTGAACCTCTAACCTTTTGGTAAGCAACTAAGTGGGTTAACTATTTGCACCACGTGGGAACTCTGGTTTTTTACTTACTAAGTGGAAAGCTCTGATAGGCCGTGTAAGAAGCTGAGATGCCATTCCTTCAGGAGTGAAGAATAGAATCCAAGTCAAATTTGAAATGATTGCGAGCACTTTTAGAGGATGTGGCACTTTTAGAGGTTAATGCAAAGCCGTTTGAACGGCAAGGTCAGCGATTCAAGCTCACCAGCTGCTCCTTGGAAACTCTATACTGGGTCTCTATGGGAAGGAGCTCTGGTAGCGTAGTGGTTACGAATTGGGCTGCGAGCTGCAAGGTCAGCAGTTCGAAACTACCAGCTGTTCCGCAGGAGAAAGATGAGGCTTTCTGTTCCCGTAAAGATTTACAGCCTCGGAAACCCTATAAAGGGCCGCCATAAGTCGGAACCGACTCCACAGCACATAACAACAACGTGGGTTGGAATCAACTCGACAGCACTTATCAACAAGACAACCTCTTAGGTGTGGCACTGGAGTCCTGGTGTGGTGCTACAGGATAATGTGCTGGACTGCAAGGTCAGTTTGAAGTGCAAGGTCAGCAGTTCAAACTCACCAGACGCTCCTCGGACACCTTATACAGGATTGCTGTGCATTGGAACCGATTAGAGGCACTTACCAACACATCAACAGGGACAAACTCCTCCACTATTCCTCTTTTGCCTTCCTCTTTCCTTTCATCGCTGGACATTTTCTCTCTCTATCCAATGCTCCAATAAGTCTTAATCTCTTAGTTCCTCAAATTCACCAAATGTTCATTTGCTTTGGATGTTGGACTTGTGATTGTCCTGCTGGGAAATTAATTCCCTTCCATTCTTTGCTTGATTAACTCATATTTATCCTTCAGGTCTTAAGCCACACATTTTTCCCAGGAAGGCCCTACTCCTAGATGAGGTTAGGACCCTACCCTTCTCTGTTCTCACACTTACTGATTCTCCTGTAACTGCTGGTTCTATGCAGTGGAGTCAGTTTCAACTCATAGCGACCCTGCATAGGGTTTCCAAAGCTGTAAATTTTTACAGGAACAGAAAGCCTAACCTTTCTCCTGTGGAACAGCTGGTAGTTTTGAACTACTGACTTTGAGGTTCGAAGTCCTATTTGTAACCACTACACTACCAGAGCTGCTTTTCCTGTAACTGGCCCTTTATTATTCCCCTCAGTCTTTAGCCTGGAGGAGCAGGAACTGTGCTTCCTCTTCCCAGCACTTATCTCAGAACCTAGGACTCCTGGGTTGGCACTGTAGGATCAGCACTGGACTGCAAACCACAAGGTCGGCAGTTCAAACCTGTCAGTTGCTCCTCAGAAACCTATTCAGAGTCACTATGAGCTGGAACCAACTCAGTGGCACTTAACAACACAACAACAACATCTCAGAGTGTACGGAGCCTTGGTTGCATCGCGATGGGTCATGAGCACCCTAGTGATGCCCAGTAATGACAATGGGGATCCTAAAGAGAGAATGCCAGCTTCAAACTGTCATCACTGCTGTGATTATTCATCTAGGCTGAATAACAACAATGAATTCCACCCATATCACCTGTCTTTAGTTGCTCACCTGTTCAATTTAGCTGGTCTCAAACTTCAGCATGCATCAGAATCACCTGGAAACCTTGCAGAAACACAGAATGAGTGTCTGGTTGAGCAGGGCTGGAGTGGACCCAGGAACATACATTTCTAACAAGGAGTCCTGGTGTGGCACTGTGGACTAATGCATCAGACTGCAAAGTCATTTGAACTGCAAGGTCAGTAGTTCAAGCTCACCAGCTGCTCCTTGGTAACCCTATGCAGGGTCGCTATGGGTCGGAATTAACTCGATGGCACTTGACAACAACAACAACATGCTTATTCTGTTGGTTCAGGGACCACACACACTTTCAGAACCACTGGTAAAACTCACTCCACAAAGCGTGGTCAAGTGTCACATTATTAAACTTTAGAAGATACAATTCCCTGCCTTCAAGGAGCTCACCCACTAGTGGAGGAAACAAATAAAATACTAAGATATTATAACCAATACACTATAACAAGGGCTCTACTGGAGGTTAGAATAGGTTGTTATGGGCTCAGTTACAGGCGGATAAGAACAGGTTATGCTCAGCTTCTGGCAGGGAGGTGAGAGAGTCAGTCCAGGAAGAGGGATCCACATGGTGAGAAAAGGCAGGAAAGCCCATGGCGACAACTCGGGCCTAGGGAATGGTTTGAGTCTCAGTGGAACTGGAGAGGACGGTGCATGTAATTGTAGACAGTGACCGTGATTGGGGATAAGAGGGAAGAGGTGGGCAGAGACTGAGAAAGGGTTCTGAGCAGGGGTGAGACCTAATTTGGATTTTCCATATGGGAAGATCATTCTTGGGGCAGGGAGGAGAAAGATAGCGGTGGGTGTAGTAGAGTGAAGAAGACTGGTCCGAGAGATGCCCGGTAGTGTAGATAAAAAGTTCCTGAGCTGGGCAGAGGGCCAGTGGTGCATCAGTGGTAGAATCTTCACTTTCCATGCAGGAGACCCAGGTTTGATTCCCGCCCACTGCACTTGATGTGAGCCGCTAAAATGCTGAACAGGTTTCAACAGAACTTCCAGACTAGGAGGGACTGGGAAGAAAGGCCTGGAAATCCATTTCTGAAAATCAACCAATAAACACCTAGGAATCACAATCTTCCACGGGATGTCACAGGACCTGGCCGAGTTTCGTCCCATTGTGCATGTAGTTGTCCTGAATTAGGAGCCAACTGAAAGACAGCTAACGACAAACATGAGGCAAGCAGGAGCAGACAGATGAAGAATGGATGAGCCTGAAAGTATCCCCGTGGCACATTAGTATAAATCACAGGTCTTGGTAGACAAAGGAGTTTAATTAACATCTTCCAAGAAAAAAACTGGAGTTTTGACGTTGGGCCTGTCTGCAACGGGATCAGGCGCACACCCCGCTAGCGCCACACAGTGGAGAGAAACGTATAAGCAGGGGCGTGGTTACGCACTCATCACGTTCCCACCTCTCCTCTTGTCCTACAATTTAGACGCAGACAGCAGCTGCAAGGCCAATGTTGAAGGCAGTAGCCCACCCCTGACCCCCTGCTCCCACATAACTCTACATGTTTGTAAGGACAGAAGTCAGGGAATATCCATGTGACAATAAACACTCACAACTGGGAGAAGTGGTCTGGCTAGATTGTGGGATCTACCCAGATCTGCAAAGCCAGCGTTCTGCTAAGCTATTCAAAGTAGGGAGCAAGTGAGCCTCCACAGCCCCCTTAGATCCTGGAGCCATGTGCCAAGACAATGCCAGCCGGCCCTGTGCCAGCTCCAGCCCCATCACCGGTACTTCTGAGTCCATCATCTGTGGATGTCCCTGCCCCTTCCATCCCTAGACCAGGGAAGTGGTCAGCAGGGTTTGAAAGATTTTGGGTAATCCTTTGCCTACAGGGCCCTTGCGGAAGCCATGCGCTTTCCACTGCAGGACAGGATTGAACAGATTGGAGCTCCACAAAGGTGACCACAGCCTCCTTTCCTACCCACCCCAAGTCCCTCCGCTCCATTTCTCTGCTTTGGGTCTCTGTTGTAATATACTGGGATCCGCCTTCTCCTGTCCTACAATCCCAAGCCCACAGCACAGTTCCCTGGCTCTCTCTCTGCCTGTCCAGCTGGAATGACACGATCCTGATGAGTCTTACTTTATGACTGATGGTCTGCCTCCCTGAGGCTGCTGTATGGTCTTCTAGGCTCATTCCAACTGAAGTCCTGGTATGGTGCTCTAGGATAAGCACTGGATCTCAAGGTCGGTTTGAACCTCAATATTAGCAGTTCCAACTCACTAGCTGCTCATCAGAAACCCTATACAGGGTCACTATGAGTCAAAACCAACTTGACAGCAGTTAACAATACAACAACCTCCCCCTAGATCCCCTCTGCTTTCCCCATGTGCTACTCCCCTTCTGGGTGCTAATGTGAAGGATGGAGATTATTTGGGAGTTGCCAAGAAATGGAAAACTGTATTTTTGACATGCTAAATACAAAATACAGGTGGGTCAACAAGACCAAGATATACTGTAGGCATTTGAGTAGATATATCTAGAGCCCAAGAGAGAAGTCTGACCTGGGGGTAGAGGTTTGAAAACTGAAGTAGACTGGAGCTCCCAGGGAGTGTGTGTAGGACAAGGCTGGAACCCTGAGCCGGAAGAATCCAGTGTGCATCAGAATCATCTGGAGACCTCGTAAGAGACCGTGACGTGTCAGTTATTGAGAGAATACCAGGAGAAAGCTACAGTGTTGATGAAAAGGGATTTTAACATACAAGGGGGCTTCAGGAAATTCATGGACAAATGCACTTCAAAGATAATGAAATTCTTCCATGAACTTTTGGAAGCTCTCTCACACATTACCAGATTTATGAAATTATAGGACAAATTAAACAGGTGAAGGTCACAGGGAGTCTTTGCCCAAGTTCTCCTCAGGCCTTTGAACCAGTTCTTCCCAGTTTAGTCATAGCCGATGAAGCAAAATCAGAATAGATGCAACTTTGAAAGATTTGGGTGAAGCTGAATAACTAGAAAGGGAAAAATTACAGGTCAGTGCTCGGGAATGGGAGACTTGGAAGAGGTATAGTGAACCCTCGAAGGAGTCTGATGTGGGAGACCAGATTCTAGCCAGGCCTGCGGAGAGCAACACACATTGACAGGGACCAAGTTGGTCACCATCTTTGAGCTGAGCACTGTTGTTTTGAAATCTACACATCAAGATAGTTGGTTGCTATGTAATATACTCGCTACCCTTGTTTTCTAAGAGGAAGATTGAGTTTCTAGCAGGGCTTTGACCTGTAATTTTTTTCATTCAAGTTATTTCTTTGATTCATTCACATTTTACAAATTTATTTGTAAAATTCCAGTTTCATTTCATTGGCAGCCATGATTGAACTAGGAAGAACCAGTTTGAAACAGACATTCTCTAGGTTTCAAACTCCAAGCTCAGACCTTTTCTCATTACATCGGTTCATTTATTCAGACAACAACTCGTGTGTGTATGTTGTCTTGTCTTCATATCCTGGGAACAGATGTGGAAGTGAGATGAGAAGCAGGGAGAAAAAGAGTCAGAAGTAACTAGTCTTCTTATCTGGCCGGGAGGGCAGAAAGGGGACACAAAACAGTTAGAGAACAATCACAAAGGACACCCTTACTCCATTTTGGCAAGTAACTCCCTTTCTTTCTTTGCAAGTAACTCCCAGGGCTAGGATGAGGCCAGATTATGAGGAGAGTGGCACTATAGGATAACATTCAACCATAAGGTTGGTTTGAACTACAAGCTTGGCAGTTCAAACTCACTAGCCATTCATCAGAAACCCTATACAGGGTTATTATGAGTAGGAACCAATTTGCCAGCACTTAACAACAACAGTGGTTCAGTTGTAGAGTTCTCACCTTTCATGTGGGAGACCACGGTTCAAATCCAGCCAATGTAGTTCTGTGCAGCCGCTACCTCTGTTAATGGAAACTTCTGGATTGCTATAATGCTGAGTGGGTTTCATCAGATATTTCACACTAAGAAGGCAGTCTTCTTCCCCATGTGAAGAAACACAGGATGATATGGTATAAACCTTGCTCCCCAAGTATGGTCCATGCTAGCAGTATTAGCATTACCTGGGAATATGCTAGAAACATCTCCAGGTTATATGTATGTGCACATGCTGGCATAAATTACAGACAGACCTGTGGGAAGATGGGGAGAGAAGAGTGTATGATTGGTTAGGGAAATTTCTTGGAGGAAAAAAAACCAAGCCACCAGCCATTGAGTCAATTCTGACTCATAGAAACCCTGTATAGGGGCTCCAAGGCTGTAAATCTTTATAGGAACAGAAAGCATCAGCTTTCTCATGAGGAGTCGCTGATGGCTTTGAACTTCTGACCTTGCTATTAGAAGTCCAGCGCTTGTTCTACAGCTCCACCAGGGATCCTCTTGGAGGAAGAATCTATTTAAAAAAACATTTTAATTAAAAAGCCAGTGTCACCAGCTTGGAGCGGCTAGACGAACAAAAGATACTTCTTGAAAGAAAGACTGACAGGAAAAATACAAAACAATATAGGCAGACCGACTGATTACTACAAGAACAAGCAAGTTGCCAGCCCAGGAGACATCAAGGCAAGTGGTCGGGTCCCCTCAGAGCAAACCCTCTTTCAAGACTAAGACTCGATGGGAATATACACTCTGATTGGTGACCATGTTCATCACCGATAACACCGATAAGGGGAAGTGAGGGAAAAACAGCAATGAAGCTGTAAGCTAAGCCCTACAATGTTCAATAGACTCCTGTGAACCTGGGTGGAGACCTGGTTGGCTAGCAGTGTGGCAAGACCTGGGGACTCTTGGGCCCAGAGTCAGTGACATAGCAACAGAGGATTAGAGTAGAGAGTGAAGCATCCAGCTGATAAGAAAAGAGGGCATATGCACAAGAACACCCACACTTGCAGATAATACCCACTTGACCTAGCTTCAATGACTGGATGATCAGAGCTCAAGTAGAAGAAGAAAGAAGAGGAAAAACAGTAATCTGATACAATTTGATGGACTTGACCTACACCTATGGATGCAATAACTCAAAAGAGGGAACAAATTTTTACAGCAAGGATCATTCCCACCCCCTCCATACACAGAGTAGACAGGGATGGGCAACTTGGACAGTGGCTACCCCAAATGGGGGCAGGGGGGAGGCCTACAAAGGCAAGAAGTGACTGGCTTACAAGCTTTCAAGAGGGAACCTAGCTAGATCCAGAGGGTGTGGAGGAAGGTAGAATCTTCACCGAGTAGTATCCAATCTGTCTAGGCGTGGCTGATGAAAGGAAATGTGGATAGGTCTTGTGATACAATAGTGAATAATTGTTATCAGGACTGATTGTGAGGGTTGGAAATATAAAGGTAGACATTTTATAGCAAGGAGAGGAGTGATTAACTTTGCAGTCTAGGAGCCGAGGTCCCTGGGACCATCAAGGGAGAAGAGCGGAGAGCGGGACCTTACCCAGAAAAGCAGTGATGCCAGAGATCTAGGCAGAGACGATGACGGGAAGAGATGGAGTGGCTGGGGACATTGGACCCAGAGAGGGAGAGGGGCTGTGTACTGACAACTGGGCTTGCAGGGTATACCCTTTGGTTGGTTGATGATGCATGGAGGGGATTGTGACCATGGCAATGAAACAATATGCGATAGGATGAATGTAGGACTAATGTCCTCCCGTGTAAACTATCACATAAAAAATTTAATTAAGTAACTAAAAAAAAAATCCAGTGTCCATTTATAAAGAAATGAGACCTTTTGCCTAAAGCAATGTGGTTCTCAAATGTAGCTACAAATTGGATTCACCTGTGGTTTAAAAAGTCTTGATTTCTTTGAACCCCAAAACAGTTTTATCTTAATCTGTATGTCTTCCTTGAGCATTGTACTCATGATGGAAGAGTCTATATGAGATAGATGGCCAACAGCAACTGGAAAGTTTGGATGAGAAGCTTAGGGGCAGTGAGTTGAAGTCAGCGGAAGTGGAACATTTGAAGAAGGATGATGAGAATGTACAGCCTGAGGAAGTGGACTCAGGGTCACTGAGCTGCACATGCAGAAAGTGTTGGAATGCTGTATGACTGTGTATGATGTTGTTAGGTGCTGTCGAGTTGGTTCTGACTCATTGAGACCATATGCACAACAGAATGAAACACTGCCTGGTCCTTGGCCATCCTCACAATTGTTATACTTGATTGAGCCCATTGCTGCTGCCCCTGTGCCAATCCATTTCATTAGTTATACAACTATTAAGTGACAGGCAGGATTTGAACCCAGATCTATTGGACTCCACAGTCTATACCAGCTCCTATAGGACCCCAGGAGGTCTCCTCCACACACTGACTTCAGCTGAACCCTGGAGCAACATCACAAGAGGACTGAGTCTGTGTGGTCTCTCTAGGCTCCCATAATTCCTTCTGCTCCTTATTTCATGCTGACACTGAGACGTCCCCCTACAGGGCTGCCCAGAAAGTCTCATAATTGGAAAGAAGGCATCTTTGCTTTATCTAGCAGAAAGGTTTGTCCTATAGCCAAGGCTAGGGTTGGGCCAGATTATGAGGAGAGCTAATGAGGCATTGTAGGTTAGTGGTAGAATTCTCGCCTTCCATGTGAGAATTTTCTCTGTCCCTCCACTTTACCAAGCATGATGTCCTTCTCCAGGGACTGGTGCCTCCTGATACTATGTACAAAGTATGAGAGACAAGTCTCCCCATCCTGGCTTCCAAACAGCATTCTGGCTACACTTCTTTCAACACTGATTTGTTTGTTCTTCTGGCAATCCATGGTACTTTCAATATTCTTCTCCAGCACCGTAACTCAAATGCATCAATTCTTCTATGGTCTTCCTTAGTCACTGTTCACCAATAAATAAATAAATAAATAAATAAAAAATAATTCCTTCTCCCAATCTCCAAGGCTCTGATTTCATTGATCTGGGAAAGAGTCTTGGTGTCAGAGTTTTACAGAACCCCTCAGGTGATTGGGATGTGCAGCCAAGATTAAGAACGACTGGCTCAAGCCACTGCACCTGGGGCAGAGAACAGAGGAATCAGAAAGCAGGTGGATTGGAGGGTTGAATTTTGTTAAGTGCTGTCAAGTCAGTTCAGACTCATAGCGACACTGTATAGGGTTCCCAAGGAGTGGTTGGTGGGTTTGAACTGCCAGTCTTATGGTTAGCAGTCCAGTGCTCATCCTACAACGCCACACTAGGACTCCGGAGTGGAAAGTGCCTTTCGGGTGTGGACTGGATGGTGAGACTAGGCTTCCCAAGCCCTCACGGGAGCATCACCCTTCTCTGTCTCGCAGAGATCCTCAGACTCTGCTGCCCCCTAGTGGTTGTTTGCAGTATGGCATCGCTGTTGCGTGAGCCTTTTTCTTAATCCTGTTAACTGTAGATTTGACAGGTGGGATCGTTCGGAGAAACATAGTCAAGGAGTGGAGGGCGGACTGTTTTGGTGTGCTGCTGTTTCACAGGGAAGCTCAGTGAGTTAAGAGTCACCGGCCTGGAACTTTGAGGACTTTTCTTTTATCAGTCCGTCGAAAGTGCCTGTGATATCAAGTGTCAGGAAATGCCATGGTCTAAGATAACAACCTGCACACTCAAAAGTAGCCACCACTGATTCCAATCATTGTGGCGAGGGTGTGCTTTACTTAATTTATGTTTAATTCTGACATCACCTGAGAAGGTGTTAGGATCCTAATCTGACAGGTAAGAAATTTAGAGAGCTTAAGTAACGTGCTCAAAATTGTACAGCTAGTAAATGACAGGTAGGATTTAAATCCAGATCTATTGAACCCCACAGTCTCTACCAGCTCCTATGGGACCTCAGGAGGTCTCCTCTGCACACTGACTTCAGCTGAACCCTGGAGCAACATCACAAGGGAACTGAGCCTGTGTGATCTCTCCAGGCTCCCATAATTCCTTCTGCTCCTTACTTCATGCTGACTCTGAGACTTCTGCAGGTCTATCCAGAAAGTCCCACAATTGGAACTTTCTCTAGCAGAAAGGTTTGTCGTATATCCGAGGCTAGGGTTGGGCCCGATTATGAGGAGATTGTAGGTTAGTGGTAGAATTCTCACCTTCCATGTGGGAGACCAGGGTTTGATTCTTGGTCCATGCACCTCACGCACCTCCCCTCCCGTCTGTCAATGGAGGCTTGCATGGTGCTCTGATGTTAATCAGGTTTCTGTGGAGGAGCTCCCAGACGAAGAAAGACCTGGTGATCTACTTTAAAATACCAGCCATTGAAAACCCTATGAGTCTCAAGGGTCCAATTTGCAACCCTCATGTGTGCAGCACTGGGCAATGTTTCAGTTGTACATGGCGTTGGGGGCTGACTTGATGGAAGCTAACAGTAACAATGAGATAAAGAGGAAGAGCCAGGAGTGGACAGCGACCTCAGGATCCCTGCACTGAGCCGCTTTGATCCAGGAGACAAAGGGCTGTGACACCAGAGAGGGAGGCAGACACCTGAGAAGTGGAGCAACAGTACCAGGCGATGGCAGGAGATATCGTGGTAGGCTTCCCAGCCCATGGAGTGGGAAAGCTGAGTGTCTTCATGTTGAAGCTTACTGCGAGAGTCAGGAGTTACCAGCAAAGTTAAAGAGCTTGGTAATACTTGCCCGAGCAGGGCATCAGCCAAGGGCCTGTGTGGCTGAAAATCTGAAGATCTGTGAGCATGGCTGAGAGGAGGTTCTCTTGATCACAGAATTGTATCCTGAGCATTTCTGATCTTGCATTGGAACCTGTCCCTAATAAGCCCCCTAACCATAACTATTGTCTGTGAGTTTTATGTGCTATTGAAATAAATTATGGAACCCCACAGAGAAGTCATTTTTAAAGTGATGAAGAGCAAAAAGATCAGCTTGAGGACTAAGGTGTGCCTGACCCAAGCCATGGTATTTTCAATCACCTCATACGAATCGGGCTGCGAACCTTAAGGTCAGCGGTTCGAAACTACCAGCCGCTCCGCGGGAGAAAGATGAGGCTTTCTACTCCCGTAAAGATTTACACCCTCGGAAACCCTGTATAGGGTCGCTATGGGTCGGACCCGACTCGATGGCACTTAACAACAACAACAAAAATATGTATGCAAAAGCTGCACAATGAATAAGGAAGATCGTAGAAGAATTGATGCATGTGAGTTACGGTGTTGGAGGAGAATATTGAAAGCGCCATGGGCTGCCAAAACAACCAATAGATCTGTTTTGGAAGAAGTGCAGCCAGAGTGCTCCTTGGAGGACAGGATGGCCAAACTTCATCTCTCATACTTCGGACATATTGTCAGGAGGGACCAGTCACTGGAGAAGGATATCATGTTTAGTAAGGTGGAGGGTCAGAGAAAAAGAGGAAGACCTCCAGTGAGATGGATTGGCAAAGTGATTCAATGGGCTCAAGTGTGGCAACAATAGTGAGGTTGGCCCAGGATCGGGCAGTGTTTCATTCTGTTGTACACAGGGTCACTAGGAGTTGATACCAACTTGATGGCACCGAATAACAACAACAGAGAAGTGGAGAAGGCTGTTGGAAGGACAGCTGACATCAGCATTGATTAAAAGGTTGAGAGTGAAGGCAATGTCTGACCTCTGCCTTGTAGAACTCAGCCTCGAGCTATTTCTGGTTGTGTTTCTTCTAGTCCTCCCTGTGAGGTAGAGGAGGTTAGACGCTACCACAACACTGATAGTGCACCACTCTTACCCCAGTGCCCACCCTTCACACTCTTCTACCACCTCGCTCAAGTAAGGGGAGTTTTCTGGAGAATATAGTCTGCATCCAACAGATAGAAATGCTCTGGCAAAGTTCTCTCTCTTGTTATGGATCCTGCCTCTGACACATCCCCGTCTGAATGCTAGGTCTCAGAACTTGAGCCAGCAGCCTGCCATCTGACCTACCAATTTGAGTTTTTCTGCCCCTGCAACCACATCAGTCAGGAGACACCTCCAGGTGGATGCCTGGCCCATAGATTTAGGACTTGCCAGCCTTCATAACCTTGTGAGCCACTTCCTGGATGGTTCATGAGTTCTGTGAGGAATTGCAGTGAATTATGAAACTTAAAGACAAGAAAGAGTTCTGAGGAGAGGAAGAAGAGTTGATGTTGGAGATGGTGGAGTGGTGCAGAAGTTTGGAAAAGTTGGACATTTGGGACATCATTAACCTCTGGTTCATGGGAACAGATTTGTGCTGATTCTTCTTAAAGCAGTAATTCATGCCGTTGTTGAATTCAGTAGCACCCTGGGAGCCATATATATGGAAGGCAGAGGAATTACGCAGGAGTGGGCATAGGGAAAGTTGAGATGTGTGAGCCAGACAGCAGCCCAAGTTGACCACCAAGGAGCTCCAGAGATAGAGTGGCCTTTCAGAGTTCTGAGTAGGGTTGAGATGGCCAAGCCTTTTCACTCCTGCATCAGTAGATGGGAACGGTTCCAGGAAGGATTGTGCCTTTGGCTGACCTGGATATGCAGCTGAGATGACCACTGTTGAGGTTAACAAACTGCCAGTCTCAGTGACTGCAGCACACCCAGAAACCAAAGCAAGCTGTTTTTCACATTCTTCTGAGCAGCACATCACAGTATCCACGACACATAGTATCCACTACGCACAGTTCACCTGTACCTCTGTTAGGGGTCTCCCCTATCCGGATAGCTTCCTGAGTGCTTTCTACCCTGAGCTTGTTGCAATCTATTCTAAACATCGCCTCCAGAATAATGCTTATAAACAAAGAATAAAGACTAATATTTGCAAAATGCAAAATTTATGCCCCTTCCCTACAAGCTCCAATCTCTTCCAAGTCAGGCAAGACACGGCACTGTATGAAGCAGCAGCAATATAGTATGAAGGGTTCTGTGGTCAAATCCGAGTATTCATCTCCTGCTGGAAGCATTGGAAATTGTTTCAAACTCTTAGCTGGCCAAACAGAACCTGCCTTTCAACACTACTTTTCAACCGCTGGTCTGTCCAGAAAAGTACAAATTCCTTATAATTACAGCTAATCACAATCATACTCAGACCCCAGACCACAGCTCCTACCTTCATTGTGCTGGCAAAACTCGAGCCTGAGGTTCCTCATGTTCACTTGGATGCAGCTCCTTGCCCTCACAAGCCTCTATGTATTTGCTAATTCTTTGTCTTCCAGATACAGACTAGAAACTCCCATCATTTTTTGAGGCCAGCCTCCTCTGGGAAGACCTCCCTGGTTATTCCATGCAAAATGCAAAATGTCTTGCATTTTGGCCCTGTAACATTTTTCATCATCCCACTCATCACTAACCATAGTGTGACCTATTAATTGTATCTGTCTACCCTTGAAGTACTATGGACTCTTTGGGCAAGGGGCACTGCCCTATCTTTCTGTCCTCGGGTCCAATACAGAGAACCCTATACTTTGTTGTCAGTTGCCATCACAATGGCTCATGGTAACATTAGGTGTAGCAGAATGAAGCATCACTCACTTCAGCACCAATTTCAGGCTCTTTGGCATATTTGAGTCCATTGGTGTGGCTGCTGTGTATTTTAAGTACCTTCCAACCTAGGGGAGTCATCTACCAGCACCACAATAGACAACACTCTGACCTGACACATAAGTGCTCAATTAGTGAATTTCAAGTGGAGGACTGCAGCAAAGAAAGAAGTTGAAAATATCAGCCAACACAAGATGAAGCTTTTGCTGTTGGAACTGCTGCTATCCTTGTGTTATATTACATTTGTAATCATGCCATCCATGAAGACCATATGCCTCTTTAACTCTCCAAACCTATGTTTATTGGCTGTCTTTGCATCCATTCACTATTTTCATAACCAATTCATTCTGGCCACTTAAGGTATCATTTTAGGAGAACATTCCGCCTGGGCTTTATTATTCTAGCCTCCTGGTGTTCCAAATTGGCCTTTCCAAAATAATTATCCCCTATTTCCGAGATTTACTTTTCTATACTTTCTTTGCAGAGTTGTTTATAAAGAGAACTTCACAGAGAGAGAAAATAACCACAAAAACAATTTAAAAAAAATATTTAGTAAAAATAAAGCTGAAGAGTTGTTTAGGTGCATGCTATTACAGCATACTGCATTAGGTAAATTTGCTGCAGAAGACCTCTTTAAAGTGTTCCAGAGCAAAGGTATCTGTTTGAGGACTACTGTGTGCCTGATCCAAGCCATGGTATTTTCAGTAGTTTTATATGCATCTGAACGTTAGACAATGAATAAGGAAGACTGGAGAAGAATCCATGCATTTGAATTATGGTGTTAGAGAAGAATGTTAAAGGTACCATGGACTGCCAGAAGAACAAACAAACCTGTATTGGAAGAAGTACACTCAGAATGTTCCTTCGAAGTCAAATGGTGAGACATTGTCTCTCATATTTCAGATGTGTTATCAGGAGGGACCAGTCCCTGGGAAAAGACATCATGCTTGGTAAAGTGTTGTTCTTACTGTTGTTAGGTGCCATAGAGTCGGTACTGACTTATAGCAACCTTATGCACAACAGAACGAAACACTGTCCGATCCTGGGCCAACCTCACTACTGTTGCCATGCTTGAGTCCATTGATGCTACCACTCGGCCAATCCATCTTGCTGGGGGTCTTCCTCTTTTTTTCTAACTCTCCACCTTACCAAACATATCCTTCTCCAGCAACTGGTCCCTCCTGACCATGTGTCCGAAGTATGAGAGATGAAGTCTGGCTATCCTGGCCTCCAAGGAACACTCTTGACTGTACTTCTTCCAACACAGATCTGTTGGTTCTTTTGGCAGCCCATGGCACTTCAATATTCTCCTCCAACACCGTAACTCAAAAGCATCAATTCTTCTACAGTCTTTGTTATTCACTGTCCAGCTTTCACATGCATATGAGGTTATTGAAAATACCATGGCTTGGGTCAGGCACACCTTAGTCCTCAAGCTGATGTCTTTGTCTAAAACACTTTAAAAAGGTCTTGTGCAGCAGATTTACCTAATGCAAGACGTCATTTGATTTCTTAACTGCTGCTTCTATGAGTGTTGATAGTTGATCCAAGAATGAAGTCCTTGACAACTTCAATCTTTTCTCCGTTGATAAGAATGTTTATTGGCCCAGTGGTGAGGATGCAGTAAAGTGTAGGGCCAACAAAAAAGAGGAAGCCCTCCAATGAGAAGGATTGGCACAGTGGCAGCAGCAGTGGGCTCAAGTGTAACAACAGTTGTGAGAATGACGCAGGACCGGGCAGTGTTTCCTGTTGTTTGCACAGGGGGCACTAGGAGTTGAAACTACCTACAGTCTTTGACTATTTCTATACTTTAAGGAGCCCTGGTAACATAGTAGATTCTGAGTTGCCTGCTATCCACAAGGTTTGCAATTCAATTTTTTAACACAGACAATAGTATAGAGAACAGTATAATTAAACTATCATGTACACGTGATCAATCTTGCCATATACATACTGTCATCCAGTTTTTAATGATCTGAATGTTATTTTGAAGCAAGTTCCAAATATCATTTAATATCATTCCAAAACATTTTACTGTTGTTATTAGGTGCCATTGAGTCTGTCCCGACTCATAGTGACCCCATGCACAACAGAACAAAAACCTGCTCAGTCCTACGCCATCCTCACAATTGTTGTAACCCCCATCGCTGTGGCCACTGTGCTAATACAGCTCGCTGAGGGTCTTCCTCTCTCTCATTGACTCTCCACTTTACCAAATATAATGTCCTTCTCCAGGGACTGACCCCTCTTGATAATTTGTTCAAAGTATTTTACTATGTATCTCTAAAAAATAAGGACATTTTAAACATATGTCCCTATCTTTTAGAGATACACAATGCCATAAAAAAGATAATTCCTTAATAGTATCAAATACCCTTTCGGTGTTCAGATTTCTAATTATCGTATAAAAGACTGATGTGCCACTGTTCTTGAGCACGGAATCCCTGGAACAGCTGTAGCGTAGTGGTTACGAATCGGGCTGCGAACCTTAAGGTCAGCGGTTCGAAAGTACCAGCTGCTCCGTGGGAGAAAGATGAGGCTTTCTACTCCCGTAAAGATTTACACCCTCGGAAACCCTATACAGGGTCGCTATGGGTCGGAACCGACTCAATGGCACATAACAACAACAACAACAACTCGCCAGGATGGAAGGCTCAATCTTGCACAGCAGGTATTGTCATATTACACTTCATCAATAGGTGGCGCTAAGAATCACAGAGTCGGATTTACTTAATCCATGAGATTTACACAAGAGAAAACAGTGTTGACATACAATTTGAAATTATAGAAGAACATATGAATACAAGGTGCCTTGGTGATGCAGCGGTTACCGCTAGGCTGCTCACCAAAATGTCAGTGGTTTGAAGCCACCAGCTGCTCCACACAAAAACCTGGCCACTTATGTTTGTATATTCTGCTTAATAAAAGGAAAAGCAAGTTTTAATCTATTTGCACAGTTGATCTAGGGATAAATATGTAGTACAAGTTTATTGTTCCTACCTCTGAATAAAGGAGTTTCTGGTGTATTGTTAGGTGCCATCGAGTTGGTACCGACTCATAGTGACACTATGCACAATAGAACAAAACACGACTCGGTCCTGGGCCAACCTCACTACCATTGCCATGCTTGAGCCCATTGATGCTATCACTTGGCCAGTCCATCTCGCTGGGGGCCTTGCTCTTTTTCTCTGACTTACCAAACATGATATCCTTCTCCAGTAACTGGTCCCTCCTGACAATATGTACGAAGTAAGAGACGAAGTCTGGCCATTCTAAATGGTGTAAACAGTTACTAGGTTCAGCTGCTAACTGAAAAGTTGACAATTTGAGTCCACCCAGAAGTACCTAGGAAGAAAGGGCTGGTGATCTACTGCCAAAAAAAAACATTGAAAATCCCTAGAGAGCACAGTCTTCTCTGACATATATGACGTACATGGGGTCACCATGAGTCAGAATTGACTCAACAACAGCTGGTACCTCAGAATAAAACAGTCATTTCAGTGTCAAATGAAATTAATTCCTTTTCAAAACTTTCTCCTGCATGTTGTGAAGAATAAAGAATCTTAAAATGTTAGACCTAGATTTTTTTAAGGCTGGCAGACATCTGGCAGACGAGCAGGCATGAAGTCACCATGAGCTCACACAGAAGTGTGTTGACTTTCTACGCATACTTCTGTTTTGCTGTCATTGTCTCCTTCCCTGCGCTCCTACCAAAGCAAACCAGTTACCATCAAGTCCATTCCAATCCACAGTGAACCTGTGTGTGCCCGAGTAGAACCACGGTCCATAGGGTTTTCAAGGCTGTCATCTTACAAAGGTAGATAGGCAGGTCTTTCTTCCAGTGCATCTCTGAGTAGACATCAACCTTTTGGTTAGTAGGAAAGCACTTAATTTAACCACCCAATGACTCCTGCTACAAACATAAAGCATTATAAAATCTCTAACTGCTACTGTTGTTAGGTGTTCTGACTCATCGTCACTCATGTACAACACAAGGAAATGCTGTCCGGTCCTGTGGTATCCCCACAACCATTACAGTGTTTGAGCCCATGATTGCTGCCACTGCATAAATCCATCTCCTTGGGGGTCTTCCTCTTTTCACCGACTTTCTACTTTATTAAGCATGATGTCCTTTTCAAAGGATTGGTTCCTTCTTTCTAAGTCTCGCCATCTTCGCTTCTAAGGAACATTCTCGTTGTACTTCTTCCAACCCAGATTTGCTTGTTCTTTGGTAGTCCATGGTTCTTTCGATACTCTTTGCCAGCACCATAATTCAAATGCATCAATTCTTCTCCTTCCTGATTCATTGTCCAGCTTTTATATGCATATGAGGCTATTAAAAAGACCATATGGCGTACTGTACCACGCCTGGAATCCTTCATGAGGCCATTAAAATACTCTGGCTTGGGTCAGGCCCACCTTAGTCCTCAAACTGACATCTTTGTTCTTTAATACTTTTAAGAGGTCTTGTGCAACAGATTTGCCCAATGCAATTCATCATTTAACTAACTTCCTGACTGCTGCTTCCATGAACACTGATTGTAGATTCTTGACACATATAACTACTGAGCAATTCTTAATTTTTTTTAAAGACACAAAGCTCAAATTGTACAATTAATCTCCCCTTTCTGTTCTTTCCATATATTCAGCAAACATTTATTGAGTACCACTATGGCCAAGAGGGAGTCTTGGTGTGGCACTATGGTGCCAGACTGCAAAGCCACTTGAACTGCAAAGTCAGTGGTTCAAGCTCACCAGCTGCTCCTCGGAAACCCTATACAGGGTTGCTATAGGTTGGAACCAACTCAACGGCACTTAACAACAACAACAATGGCCAAGAGATATCTTCTTGTTCTCTTGCTCAATTGGGTTGTTTTATTTGAGCTCACCTGTTGTAACTTCCTGGAAAGAATTGAAGTCACCTTTAGGAATTCAGCCTATATTGAATTTCTGGTGGGAAGAAATTTCTATGATGCTCTCTAGCACAGATGACACAACAGTTCTGGAAGTCCTTTGTTATCCAACTCTCTCCTATTCAAATTAGCACTTAATACTGGAAAGTCCTCTCACTTCTTAAAACTAAATCCTCTGTCCAGTGCACACTGTTATCTTTGTTCTTGAAAGTTAGTTTTCAGACTTACTCAAGAACAGCTTCCTTAGAGTACACCTTCTCCCTTATCTTTCCCAATGTCCCTGGGTTACACTCAATTAGTAACCTAAAGGTTGGGGATTAGGGCCCAGCAGATAGCACCTCAGAAGAAAGACCTGGAGATCTCCTTCCATAAAGGTTACAGCCAAGAAAATCCTATGGAGCGGTTCTACTCTGTCACACATGGAATCAACATGTTGGAACTGGAATCCGTTCGGTGGCAACAGGTTTGCTGCTTGCTTGGGGTTTTACATCAGAACTCCAAGGATATCTAGACTTTTCCTTTTCCCAACAATGCCACCCTTCTCGGTGTGTTTTTCAAACCCTACCCCCATTGCTTCTCTCCTCAAAGTAACATCTCTGCTCTTTAACACTTTAAAGAAGTCTTGTGCAGCAGATTTGCCTAATGCAATATATCGTTTGGTTTCTTGACTGCTGCTTCCATGAGTGTCGGTTACAACTCCAAGTAAAATGAAATTCTTGACAACTTCAATCTTTTCTCTGTTTGTCATGATGTTATTTATTGGTCCAGTTGTGAGGATTTTCGGTTCAGATAGGGGTACAATATGCAGCATTTTCCAGATTAATTAAAGAGCACAACCCTCCTTTGTTTTTCCCATTGCGTTGTCTTATGACATCAACATTATATTCACTGCACAGTGGTCGACGGAAGGCACCTTGGGAAATATACAGCAAAGCAAGCTTTGGAGCCACCCGGTATATGTGAGAAAACAGGCATCCTGAATTCAATCCCAACTCCACTATTTCTTATCTGAAGTACTTTAGGCAAGTCTCTTGATTTCTCTGTCTCTTGGTTTCTTCATCTGATGTTGTTGTTGTTAAGTGCTGTCGAGTCTGTTCCAACCCATAACGACCCTGTATAGGGTTTCCGAGGAGCAGCTGGTGAGCTTGAACTGCTGACCTTGAAATTCAAACGGCTTTACAGTCTGGCGCATTAACCCACAGCGCCACACCAGGACTCCCTTCATCTGATAGGATGGGGATAATAATGTTTCCTATGCCATAGGGTTTTTGAAAGGATTGAATGAGTTAATCTGACACAGTTGTTAAGCGCTGTCGGGTAGATTCCAACTTGTAGTGACCCTGTTTAGGGTTTCCAAGGAGTGACTGGTGGATTTGAACCACTGATCTTGTAGTTAGCAGACCCACAGTGCCATAACACAGAGTAAGCAAGTCCAAACAAAACAAACAAAAGTTAGCAAGTTAACTCTAACCACGGAATGTTATTATTGATCATTAATTTTATAATGGTGATCTGCTTTTGAAAATCAGCCAATGTAAATCTTAAGAATAACAGTAGGTTCAAAGCAACCATTAAGAAGTCTGCCTCGGACCAGACAATGTTTCATTCTGTTCTATAGAAGCTCCCCTTGAGCTGAAATTGACTGAATACCAACTAGTATCAACAAGTGTTATCAATTGTTAATAAGTATGTCACTGGGGGTTAATGTACTAGACTGCTTGTTGTTGTTGTTAAGTGCCGTCGAGTCGGTTCCGACCCATAGCGACCCTGCACAGGGTTTCCGAGGGTGTAAATCTTTACGGGAGTAGAAAGCCTCATTTTTCTCCTGTGGAGCGGCTGGTAGTTTCGAACCGCTGACCTTAAGGTTCGCAGCACAATTCGTAACCACTACGCTACCAGAGCTCCTAGACTGCTAGGTCAGTTTAAATTGCAAGGTCAGCGGTTTAAGCTCACCAACTGTTCCTCCAAACCCTATACAGGGTCTATATGAGTCAGAACCAACTCAACAGCACTTAACACCAACAAACAACTTATTAATAAAAACAATTATCATGTGACACTATTCAATGTCTGTGTTTTTAGTTGACTACTGCATTTTACAGTAGGTCAGGGTCACGCCTCTGTTTTAGATTGCAGGCTCCTATAGGTCAATGTCAGGAGCTCTGGTGGTGCTATGGTTAAGCGCTCGATGCTAACCGAAAGATTGTTGGTTCAAACCTACCCAGAGCTTGGCAATCTGCTTCTTTAAAGATGACAGACTAGAAAACCCTGGGATATAGTTCTCTTGTGTCACATGGAGTCACGGTGAGTTGAAATGAACTCGATGGTACCTAACCACAGGAGAGAGAGCAATGCAGTACTGACAGGAGACAACAATTGGAGACAAAGCAATTCGGTGCCAGGAACCAGAAGTGGTGCGCCGCTGGGTTTGAGGGAGACAGGGAGGTTGATCTCCGTGCCATGACTCCCTGCCAAACACCACAGTGCTGGCAGGAAGTGGGGCTGTCATTCTGCAAAGAACAGACCAGCCACACAACGAGGGTGGCAGGGCATTTGTCCTTGTAATAAAGTCCCTCTGGGAGTATTATCTTTGAACACACATGGCAAATTACACATCTATATGTATTTACCAACTAATCCTGAAACAGTGAAACTTCAGCCAGAATGTCCCCCTAAAATTTCAAAGGTTTAAGAGATCCCTTTATGTAACCTGCAAGGGATCCGTGCCAGCCTGCAAATCAAGTGTTGAAACCCTGCTCAGCATTTTTGCAGCCAAAGAGTTAAGTTGCCAAACATTTTCCTCCTCTCACAAGAAAGCAGGCCACTGAATACTAAAAGGAGAAATTCTGGAAAATCAAACAGGAGAAGGGAAGGGAAGTCTTCATTAAAATGGTGTTGAAATGTTAAACTTGAGAGGAACTTAAATGAAGATATTTTAAAACCATAGCAAAGAGAGAGAACACAAACAGCTTTTTCAAGGTTAATTTGGAGAAATTTTTATGACCTGTTAATTTCTAGGAGTCCTGGTGTGGCACTGTAGGGTAAGTACTGAACTACAACGTTGGTTTGAACTGCAAGGTCGGTGGTTCAAACCCATCAGCCGCGCCTTGGAAACACTATACAACATCGCTATGAACCGGTACTGACTTGACAGCACCTAACAATAACAACATTAACATCTAGATGCAATATAACACAAATATGGATTTTTTTGTGTTTTTGATCCTTGTTGTTGTTGTTGTTTTTAAGTGCTGTCAAGTCAGTTCCGACCTACACCAACCCTGTATAGGGTTTCCAAGGAGCAGCTGGTGAGCTTAAACTGCTGGCCTTGTGGTCCAAACCGACTTTGCAGTCCAGCGCATTACCCCACAGTGCCACGTCAGGACTCAGTGGATCCTTAGATCACTCACAGAGTCCCACAGCTTCCTCCAGAGAACTGAGCTAAAGGGTCAAGTCATGGTCTGAAGCAAATATTTCTTTGGCCCTCACAGCCAGCTTTGGCCTCCTGGCATTGTTAGCATCCCTCTAACTGTTATTCCACTGACTTCTCCCAGATCCTCCAACACTCTCCCTACTCCTTCTCTTTGTTCCTTAGGACAGTTGTCACAGAAATGCTACCAGGAATGTGGTGGCTTTAAAGAACGCAAGTTTATATTCTCAGAGTTCAGGAGCCTACACGTGGAGATTCAGTCTGACTCTTTGTCAGCTTGCTTGGAATTCCTGGGCATGTAGGTGCATCTGCCTGTCTGTCTTCCCTCTTTTTGTACTTCATTGTCTCTGTCTGTTGCTGTGTGCCGTGAAGTCATAGTCACCCTAAATGACAGAGTAGAATGGTCTTAAAATCTTTATGGGACTAAAAGCCCTGCTTAAGTTCTCAGGCTGCTAACCGGAAGGTTGGTGATTCAAACTCATCCAGTGGTTCCATAATGGGAAGACCTAGTGTTCTGTTTCCATAAGGATTACAGCCAAGAAAACCCTCTGAAGTGGCTCTACTCTCTCAGGTGTGGGTGCTAGCCTTATGCTCTTTTAAGAACTATCTGTAGGGAGTCAAACTGGCAATGACTCCAAAAATGAGCTAAGACCCTTAGGAGGCAGTGAGTTGGTGCTAATGGTGGAGGACAACTCAGAAAATGAGAGTGAGAATGGCTGATTAACTCAAAGACCACCGTCAATGTCCCTGACATGAACACGTAGCAGCTCTGGAACCAGCTATGTTCTATTGTGTAAATTCTCTAGAAGAAGAGAATAAATTAAAGAAATTATTTTTAAATAATAAAAGAAATTCACCGGATGGCACCTAATAACAACACTCTTCGCAGGAGCAGACCTTCAGCCCTTTTCTCCATTGGAGTGGACTTCAAACCACCAACCTTTCAGTTGTTGTTGTTGTGAAGTGCCGTCAAGTTGATTCCAACCCATAGCAACCCAGTGTAGGGTTTCCAAGGAGCAGCTCGTGAGCTTGAACCACTGACCTTGCAGTTCAAACGACTTTGCAGTCTGATGCATTAGCCCACAGCACCACACCAGGACTTCAACTTTTCAATTGTTGTTGTTAATTACTGTGGAGTCGGTTCCGACTCACAGTGACCCTGCACAGGGTTTTCTAGGCTGTAAATCTTTATGGGAGCAGAACGCCTCATCTTTCTCCCATGGAACCACTGGTAGTTTCGAACTGCTGACCTTGAGGTTGGCAGCCTGACTCGTAACCACCAGCTACCAGAGCTCCTTAACCTTTCAGTTAGCAGCAGCTAAATGCTCAACCACTGTGCAACTTAGAGCTCCTTTCAGTGTCTATACTGTGTGGCACTGAAGGATATACCCTGGACTGCTAATCACAAGATCAGTGGTTCAGATCCTCCAGCTACTCCTTGGAAACCCTACATTGTTGTTGTTAAGTGCTGTCAAGTCGATTCCAACCCATAGCAACCCTTTCTAGGCTTTCCAAGAAGCAGCTGGTGAACTTGAACCTCCAACCTTGTGGTTCAAAGCAACTTTACAGTTCAGCGCATTAACCCACAGCACCAGAACAGGACTCCTGGAAATAGGAATTGGAACCAACTGACTTGCTGGCCTTGAACAACACCAACGTAGCACTTGGAAGTGATTAAGTGTTGCACATAGCCTACACTGATAGGGTCTCATTAACATAACAAAGAAAGTCCTATCCCCAATGGGATCACATCCAATGGTATAGGTTTGGGGTTTCCAATGCGTATTTGGGGGCGGGGCACAATTTAATCCATAACATACCTGGAGTAGAATCAGTGTAGAAAATGTTCCAAAGATAACTTAAGCTTTTGGTACAAGTACATCTGAGATATATGTATGGATAATGTACTTGAAGTCCATGAAAATGTGTGACTTCATGCTTACCAGGGTTTCACAGGTCATGATTAGAAGCAGTTCCTAAGTACTCCACCAGCCACACATCCGGAGAAATATGAGGCTTTCTTTTCTCAGAGAGATTTACAGCCTCGAAAACCCTCCACAGCGTGACTATGAGTCAGAACCGACTCGATGGCACACCACCGCAACAACAGCATTCAGAACTCCGTTATGTTGGCGCCTGTCTGCCAGTCACTGAAATTAAGAACCAAGTGATTGAGATCTGCAGACAGACAGACAGGCAGGCAGGCAGATACCAGTGTGGAACAAGTGATGTGGAGCTGCCAGAGGTGGAGGATGGGCAGGAAGACTTCAGAGTGGTCAAGGGCAGCAGGTGAAGCCACACATTGAATAATATGCGTGTTGTCTCTGTTACTAGCCTGGTCCATTCAAACTCCTGGAGTAGAATTGCTCCGTGAGGTTTTCAAGGCTGTCATCTTTCTGTAGCAGATGGCCAGGTCTTATTTCTGAGGTACCGCTGCATGTATTTGAACCACTAACCTTTCAGTTAATAATGCAGTGCTTACCCGTTTGTGCCATCAGTGCGCTTACAAAACATGCCTGGAGACTCTGTGTGGGATTTTAACATTAGTAAAGCATTTTCCTACACAAAATATCTCCCCATCCGCCTACCATTCAGTTTTCAAATCTTTATTTGTTTCCTATATACTACGTGCCAGAGTCCTGGTGTGGTGCTGTAGGATAAACATTGGACCACAAGATCATTTTGAACCACAAGGTTGGTGGTTCAAACTTAGCAGCTGCTCCTTAGAAATCCTACACAAGGCTGCTATAAGTTGAACTAATATGATGGTTGTTGTTGTTAAGTGCCGTGAAATTGGTTCCGACCCATAGTGACCCTGAACAGGGTTTCCGAGGCTGTAAATCTTTATAGGAGCAGAAAACCTCATTTTTCTCCCATGGAGCAGCTGGTAGTTTCAAACTGCTGACCTTGTAGTTCACAGCCCAATTTGTAACCACTATACTACCAGAGCTCCCAATATGATGGTACTTAACAGCAAATACACAAACAAAATAACAAGAAGCAGTCAAGAAATCAAACAGCGTATACTGCATTAGGTAAATATGCTGCACAAGACCGATTTAAAGTGTTCACAATCAAACTTTTCCGTTTGAGGACTAAAATGTGTCTGACCCACGCCATGGTATTTTCAAATAACCTCATATGCATGTGAAAGTTGGATAGTGAATAAGGAAGACTGTAGAAAAATTGATGCATTTGAGTTATAGTGTTGGACAAGAATATTAAAAATACCATAGACCACTAGAAGAACAAACCAATCTGTGTTGGAAGAAGTACAACCAGAATGCTCCTGGGAAGCCAGGATGGTGAGACTTGATCTCTCATACTTTGGACATATTATCAGGAGGGACCAGTCCCTGGAGAAGGACATCATGTTAGATAAAGTGGAGAGTAAACAAAAAAGAGGAAGACCCCCAAATGAGATGGACTGGCACAGTGGCAGCAGCAAAGTTTCAGGCTTAACAAGGAGTGTGAGGGTGGCCCAGAGCCAGGCAGTGTTTTGTTCTGTTGTGCAGAGGGTTGGTATGAGTCAGAATCGACTCAATGGCACCTAACACCAACAACGATGTGCCAGGCACTATTCTAGGGCCTGGGAACACATCAGTGAACAAACCCCACAAGGGCACCACAATCATGGAGATTACATTCTAATGGGGTGATTCATAGCTGCCATCGAGCCAGCCCCCAACTCATCAAGCCAGCCCCCAACTCATGGTGACTCATGTCACCAGACATTTCTTCCTAGTCTGTCTTGGTCTAGGAGCTCTGGGGAACATCAGAGCATCACATTCAGTATCACAGCAACACTCAAGTCTCCAGGGGCAGGTGGTGGCTGTGCTTGAGATGCATTAGCTGGTAACCTGACTCTCCTGCACTGTTGTTAAGTGCTGTAGAGTCTGCTCTGACTCCCAGCTACCTTGTATAGGGTTGCCAAGGAGTAACTGGTGGGTTTGAACCATCAACCTTACAGTTAGCTGTCCAGTGCTGATCCTACAGCATCACACCTGGAGTTTGTTGTTGTTAAGTGCCGTTGAGTCGGGTCCGACTCATAGCCACCCTGCAAAGGGTTTCCAAGGAGTGGTTGTTGAGTTTGAACTGCTGACCTTGAGTCGTATCAGTTGGTAACCTAAGTCTCCTACACTGTTGTTATTAAGTGCTCTTGAGTCAGATCCAACTCATAGAAGGCAAGCATTCTACCGCTGTACCACTACTGTGATACAACATGCAAATACAATAAGTCCCTGGGCTACAATGTCCACTTACAGACAACTCAAAGTTGTCTTTTCATATAACTTACCCTCACTTGAAACAACGGAATTCCCCCCTAACACCCAGTGTTGTTGATTCAATTTGGACTCATAGCAGACTTACAGGACAAAGTCCAACTGAATCATAGGGTCAGAAAATATTTATGGAAGCAAACCGTCACATCCTTCTCCCCAGAATCAGCTGGTGGGTTGGAACCACCGACCTTTATGTTCCCAGGCAAGCACTTTCACCACTGTGCCTCTAAGGGTTGCTGAATGAGCTCCTATTCACAATGAATTCTTCATCACAATCTCTTCCACCTGTTTACATTTTACTTTGAAATCACTGAAAAGGCTTCAAGCTTGTTCTTGCACTAAAGTGAGGCTAAATAGGAACTGTAGGCACCTTTTCTCACCTACCAATTCAACTTCATTTTTCAGAAATACATCACCAGGGCTTTTTTAGGAATGGCGCTCATTCATAACCTGGGGACTGCCTAAAATTGAACATGGTGACTTGAGGCAGTGATGAGAGATGAGAGGGCAATAAAACAGTGGAACGTAGTGAAGGGTTGGGTGCTACCTAGGAATGGGAGGTCAGGGAAGGCCTCTCTGAGGAGCAGCCTGAGGCCTGACTGGTTCCAAGGGGCTTCCATGCAATGATTACGGAGGAGAGTGTACCTGGCAGAAAGAAAAGCCAGTGCAAAGGCCCTAAAATGGCACCCAGCTTGGCCTTTTTGAGGCCAGCTGGTTGAAGAGGAGAGAGAAGTGGTAGGACCTAAGAGGCCAGTTCATGTACAGTTTGTAGCTAAGTATTCATTTGTGGGTAGAGAAAAGAAAGGTATTTCTGGCAAGCTATGCACAGAAAACAACATTGCTTGTTTAGGAGTGAGGCATAATCACCGTGAATGGAGTCTAGGATGCGTCATAATCAATGAGAGACAAGGTTGAATGGGGGGGTGGGGCAACGTGTGAAAGACCTATCACAGCTAAGGAAGGGATTTGGACTGTCTCCAGATAATGACCAGGATGGTTCTTAATTAAATCAGTGACCCCATTTTTAGTTTAAAAATTAATTTGCATCTGAGATGGATTAGAATGGGGGAGAGACATCGTCCTGCTGAATAACTGAAGAACCAAATTGAAATAAGAGAGTGGAAGGAGAGGAGGTACAGGTGTAAGGAGCTACTATCAAGGGCAGGTTTACTTGATCTTCTTGATGAATTGACCTTTTATCATGAAATAACCCTCATCTTCTCCAGTCATTCTTCTGGTCTTGAAGCCTTCTTCATGTGAAATCAAAACAGTCATACCAACTTTATTTATTAATGTTTGCAGAAATCGTTTCCATATTTCAACTGTCAACTCCTCTGTCTTTATACTGAAAGCATGTCTCTTAAAAAGAACATATAACTGGATCTTCCTTTTGTCTTTTCTTTTTTTAAAAAAATTCAAAGCCAGCCTGATAATCTCTGCCTTTAATTAATATGCTTGCCCATTTTCATTGAACATAATCATTGATTTGATTGTGTTAAGTCTACATCTTGTATGCTTTCTGTTTGTTCTGTCTGTTGCTTCCCTAGGTTTTTAAAAATCTGATAGTGGAATATTTTTTAGTATTCCATTCTTTCTCCTCTATTTACCATTTATCTATATCTCTTGGTTCTTTTTAAGTAGTTGTTTTAGGAATTATGATATACACATACTGATATATACATATATACATAATGTGCTAGCTTATCACAGTTTATCTTGAATTCGTATCACCTAATGGGAAAACTTCAAAACAGTAACTTTACCTATTTATATTCTTCCCATCCTTTCTGCTGTGGAATTTTACTTGACGCTGTGGGTTAATGCGCCAGACTGCGAAGCCATTTGAACTGCAAGATCGGTGGTTCAAGCTCACCAGCTGCTCCTTGGAAATCCTATACAGGGTCGCTATGGGTCGGAATTGATTCGATGGCACTTAACGACAACACAACACATTCTAAAGGACAGATTTTCTTAGTATCTCCCTATAATCAGGGATGAGAAAAAAGGAGGAGTTTAGCTCAACTCCTAGATTTCTGACTTGGGCATTCTGGCATTAGTTCATCTAGATAAAGCTATTTTTTTTAAATCACTAATCAGAGAGTAAAGATGAGATCATAATTACAGTAATACTCCAAATCTCAGTGCTTTGTTGTCCTACCTGCTTAACGACAGGAAGTCTAGTATTTTCTTGGGATTTCTCTTCTCTCAAATGTCTAAGAAGCCCCAGGGGGTGGTTACATGAGTCTGTGAATCAGTCCAATCACTCTTTAGAAATTTGCCCCTGCTTCAGCATGGGATCATATTTGAAAACAATACATTATGTTTTGGAAAAGGGGTCCCAGTTTTTTAAAAGATGCCTCCACCCTTTCTGATGAGCACAGTAATGTGAATGGATAAGTTGGAGGAAGGCAAAATTCAGAGTCTCACTGAGCCCAGTACTTCGTGCCCTAAGCAGGCTGCCTTCTAAATTTGGGTCTCAGCCTGCGGGAAAGTTGAACTTGTTGAAATGTTTCCTGTCCAGGTCAGAGAAATGGACTCAAATGTAGTCTGTCTTAGTCTATATCTTCCCACTGAAGAGATCTAAAATGCAGCTCAGGACAGAGCCACAGCTAAATATGTAAGAGCCTCAAGACTAGATATGATCTCCAGTGGAAGGAAGATAGAGGGAAAGTCTCATCTTTGTCTCACAGAGAGACTGGTGGGTTTGAACTGCTGATCTTGCTGTTAGCAGCCCAATGCTTATCCCACAGTGCTACCAGGACTCTTCAAGGGAAGGATGTTGTTGTTTTTGTTTAGTGCCGTTGAGTCGGTTCCAATCCATAGTGACTCTGTATAGGGTTCCAGAGGAGCAGCTGGTGAGTTTGAACCGCCGACCTTGCAGTTCAAACAGCTTTGTAGTCTGGTGCATTAAACTACAGCTCCACACGGGGAAGGAATTCAGCCTCACTGTCTAACGCCTCATAGAGTGTTCTCTGCTGCGGCATCCTAAGAGTCTCTGCAGCTGCTGATTGCGTGTGTGTGTGTGTGTGTGTGTGTGTGTGTGTATGACAGAGAGAGAGAGAGAGACATGAGCTGTAGGGTGGAGTAGTGAGGAGATACCCCTCAGCCCTGTCTCTACTGTTGTTAGGTGCTGTTGTTGTT
Source organism: Chrysochloris asiatica (assembly GCF_000296735.1). Classification (NCBI taxonomy): domain Eukaryota; kingdom Metazoa; phylum Chordata; class Mammalia; order Afrosoricida; family Chrysochloridae; genus Chrysochloris; species Chrysochloris asiatica. The sequence continues at coordinate 17,611,567 of NW_006408523.1, read as the reverse complement.
GTTGATGTTGATAGGTGCCATGGAGTCAGTTCCTATTCTTAAAGACTTTGTGCACAACAGAAAAAAATACTGCTCGGTCCTGAGCATTCCTCACAAACACTGTTCTGTTTGAGCCCATTGCTGCTGCCACTGTGTCACTCCATCTTGGTATTAGGTGACGTTCAGTTAATATTCGACTCATAACAACTGCAGGGGACAGAGTGCAACTGCACCGTAGAGTTTTCTTTGCTGTAATATTTACAGAAGCAGATTGCGAGGTCTTTCTCCCAAACAGTTTCTGGGTCGGTTTGAACCACCAATTTTCAGGTTAGCAGTCAAGTGCTTAATTGCTGTGCTACCACCCTGCTCCCCCAATAGTAAAACCAGATCTGCTGCCATCAGGTCCATTCGGACTCATAGTGCCCCGGATAGGACAGGGTAGAACTGCCCCACAGCGTCTCTAAAGCAGACTGCCCCCTGGGTCTCCCACAAGAGCCATCCTACTGTGGTTCCTCCCCTGCAAAAGGAACAAAGGAAGTTTCTGTTCCTTCTCCAAAGTCCCTCCTGTCACACCAGTCTTCGCTCTCCAAATATACCATCAACTATGATGGAGTTTTCCTCAGAAGGGTCGGGCAGATCTCAAAAGAACAGCCCAGTCAGTATAGAAAGACACAAGGGTGTGATTTTGCCCCTGAAGACAGATCGCTGCCTTGGTGGATAGTGAGTTGATGTGAATCGGGGAGGGACAACTCAGAAAAGAAGCGTTGCATAACTCAAAGAATGTCACCAATGTCACTAAATGATACACGTAGAAAACGGTTGAGTTGGCATTTGTTTTGCTGTGTATATTCTCAACAAGACAAATGAAATTTCAAGGGAAACAAATCAGGAGTTGTAGCTCTGGTCACTTCTCTGAGGAGACAGGGACAGAAGGTATGCTTTGAATGAGCCAGGAAGGAATAAGGAGTGGAGATAGAAGGAATGAGAAAGACAGCAGTGACAGGGAAGTGCCCAAGATCATCCAGAAGGGAGAGTGAGCCACGGAGGACTCAGGAGACAGGTGAGTCTAGATAAGAATGCAATCACTTTCCTTATGTCTTCAGGGACGGCAGAGTTTCTTAGTGTTATGTATCCTATAGGAATCCTGGTGTGGTGCTGTAGGATCACCACAAGATCAGGAGTTCAAACCGAGCAGCTGCTCCTCAGAAACCCTATAGAGGGTCACTATGATTAGGAACTGACTCAATGGCACTTAACAACAACAACATGTATTAGATGAGTGCTAATTTCAGATTTAAAAAATATTTGGTTATATCCTGTCCGACCCCCAACATTTTTATGAAGTTAAAATTGTTGTTGTTGTTGTTAAGTGCCTTCAAGTTGATTCTGACTCATAGCGACCCTGTATAGGGTTTCTGAGGAAGGGCTGGTGGGTTTGAACCACCACCTTGCTGTTCAAATCAACCTTGTGGTCTAACTCATCCTACAGAGCCACACCAGGACTCAAGAATGATTGTAGCCTTGCTGTATCTCCCAGCTACTTCATTCTCTGTTCATTGGCGCAGGTCCAAAACAATTCTTGAAGAATTTTGTCTCTGCCTGCAAGTACTCTTGCAGTTCACCTCTGAATTTGTTTGTCTTTTATCCTAAGGAGGGTTCTCATTACAACTCAGTTTTAATGGGGAAATGTCAGCTCTGTCCCCACAACTTGATACCTTGTTGTGTTATGTTGTGTTATTGGGTGTTATTCAGTATGACAGAGCAGAATTACCCCCACAGGGTTTTTTGATTGTAATCTTTACAGAAGCAGATTGGTAGGCCTGACTTCTGAGATGTGGCTTCCAACCACCAACCTTTCAGTTATTACCTCAGTGCTTAACCGATGCCTTTCCGAATTCCTAGAATTTTAGCAATGGGAAGTCTCTCCCAGGCCTTAACAAGCAGGTTCCAGCTCAGCACAGCTTCTAAAGTGAACTGGAGTCACTTCTGGTGTAGTTAGGTTCCTTCCCATTCCCTTGAGGAAAAACAAAAAACAAACAGTAATTAAATGGATTGTTCAATTTACGACTGATGATCTTTTAAACCAGTGGACACTGAGCTGACTCCAAGTCACGGCAATCCCATGTGTGTCAGAGGAGAACTGTGCTCCACACAGTTTTCAAAAGTGTAAGTTTTTGAAGTAAGTCACTAGACCTTTCTTACAGGGCCTTGGGTTGGACTCAGACCACCAACCTTTCAGTTAGCAGATGCATGCATCAATCATGTGCACCACCCAGGGACTAAGCCTAGATTATTTTTATTGCTACATTCCAAAGAGGACATAGGACGTAGGAAGACCCTATACAGGGTCGCTATGAGTTGGAACTGACTCGACGGCACTAAACAACAACAACATATATTTATCTACTGCCTGGCTGAAAATTGGGCCACGAGGCTGAGTTCCAGACCTAAAGAGTAGATGAGAGCCATAGTCTTAGTTTCCTCTGGTCTTCTTCTGACCAGTAAACTTGTCTTTTAATGATTATTAAGTAATTTTGAGATTCATTCCACACTTTCTCACACTCTATCCGACACCCTGTAACGCGATCCCTTTCAGAGCAGTTGGTAGTGGCAGCTGGGTGTCATCTAGTTATACTGACCTCAGAGTCATGAAGACTGATGTTCACATGTCCCAAGAGTCCACTGAACTAATTGATTCCAAACATCTTCAATTCTTATCACTCTTCTTTCTTCCAGACATGGAGAGACCAATCGCTGCACCTCAGACAGCCGCTCATGAGCTTTCAAGATCCCACACACTACTCCCCCAAGTAGGATGTAGAACATTGTTTTTGTGCACTGTGTTATGCCAACTGAGCATAGTGTCCCCTGAGACTATGATCCTGAGTCCCCAGACCCATCAACTCATTGCCTTAAGATGTTTGATAATATCTAGGGAGTTTTCATCTTTTGCCTGCTATATTCCAACACATTCATAATTGTGTTTGCAGGAAAGATAAATATTCATGTGCAAATATCCTCTTTCAAGCTCATATGTTTGTGGAATATATATCCCACTCTTCCTCCCTTATCCATTCAGCCTATGTCTTAATCCATTATGTATGCATAGATCGCGGTTGCATATACATTGTATATATGTCAGTATTTACCTCTGTCCCCTTTAGCCCTTGCGTATCTCCCTGTATCTTCACCTGTCTTCATCATTCTTTTGCCACCCTTGCTCTTCTTGTATACTGCTCTCCCTGTTCTTGTATATTATCTTCCCCATCACCTGAGCTAACATGTACTCTCCCCTCCCTCCCATCCCTGAAACCATCAAAGAATGAATGTTTCTTTTAATATGAAAATCTTTTTCTTAAGTTTTTATAATAATGGTCTTATCAAATATTTGTCCTTTTATGTTTGATTAATTTCACTCAGCATAATGTCCTCCAGGTTCATCCATGTTATGTGGTGTTTTGCAGATTCATTGTTATTCTTCAACATTGCATAGGATTCCATTGTGTGTATGTACCAAAGTTTATTTCCATTGGTGGGCATTTAGACTGTCTCTATCTTTTTGCTGTTGTGAATAGTGCTGCAGTGGACATTGGTGTGCATAGAGCTAGCTACTCATGTCCTGGCTTGTACTTTTTGTGGATATATACCAAGTAGAGGGACTGCTGGGTCATAAGGTATTTCTGTTTTCAACTTTCTCAGGAAGTGCCATACC
>NW_006408523.1:17603689-17605376 GCF_000296735.1 Chrysochloris asiatica | reverse complement strand
ATATGATGCATTTGTCAGGCATAAGAATTTTATAGAAAATGAAACATTTCTCATTTCAGAGATCATTTGAAAACTCAAAAGTGTTCTTGGAACATCTACAAGATTTAAAATTTGGCAACCAGTTTTTCAAGAAACTTGTCCAATATTTTCATACATGCAAAAATTAATCAGCTGTAAAAATGAAAAACAGCATTAAGTAAAGTGAGATACTATAAATACAGATTAGTATCATTTACCCAAGCCATTATGGGATTTTCTTTAGGTGAAAAAGCAAAATCTTTGATGGAATGGCAGAGAACCAAAAGGAAAGAGAAATACAGATGCCTGAACCCAGGAGACCTGGGTGATGTGAAGGGAGCTGGTTCCACAGGAGAGTATTCCTTTGTGCTGAGTGTTCTGTATGTAGGCATGGTGAGAGGAAGTGGAGATGGGGACTCACCACCTTGGTGCTTTGGGCTCAGGTCAATGCCAAAGCTGAAAAATAAAGCAGTCTAATGTGGATCTGTGGGTTAAACATCGGGCTGTTAATCATAAGGTCACTGGTTCAAACCTGCCATCCACTTCACAGGAGAAAGATGAGGTGGTCTGCTCCCATAAGGATTTACAGTCCCAGAACCCTTCGGGAGCAGTTCTACTCTTCCCTACGACATAGGATTGCTATGAGTTGAAATCAACCTGATGACAGCAGTGTGTGGAATGTGGTTCTGCCCTATGTAGTAGACAGATTCAACTTCCTTTCTGATTTTCTGGAAAACGAAGCAATGTATTTGGCCAACCAATGCCAAGAACTGAAAGGAAGACATAGGGAATGGTGGGATGATGAATGTTTGAACCCTCTTTAGACTAGGTGATTCACCCAAGGACAAGTAACTTAAATTGGGCCACAAAGAATGCTATCTTGAGAAATTCCAAGGGCCCAGGACAGTCTCAGAAATAATCAAGATCTAAGCAGCAGCAGCTCTTGTTGTTAAGTGCCCTTGAGTTGGTTCCAACTCACAGCTACTCTGTACAGGGTTTCCTTTGAAAAACAGGTGCAATGGTATATTGACAAGAAACTGCCAGAGGTTCCAGTCAGATTCAGACGAGGATGTGGAATGAGGGCTATCATTGTTGGTGTCAGATGCATAGTGACTTAAAAACAGAGAAAACCAGAAAGTTGTTTATCTGTGCTTTATTGACTATGCAAAGGGTTTCAACTGTATGGACCATGGCAAGCTATGGATAACGTTGTGAAAAATAGATATTCCAGAACACTTAAATTTGTTAGTAAGTAACTGGTATATACACCAAGAGGCAGTAGTTCAAACAGAACAAGGGAACACTGAATGGATTAAAATTTGGAAAGGGGTGTGCCAGGCTTGTGTTCTTTCACCATACTTAGTCTGTATATTGAGCAAATAATCGGGGAAGCTGGATTGTATGAAGAAGAACGTGGCATCAGGATTGAAGGAAAACTCACTAACAGCCTGCAAGATGCAAATGATACAGACTTGCTTGTTGAAAACAAAGAGGACTTGAAGCACTTACTATGAAGATCAAAGACCACAGCCTTTGGTATGGGTTGCACTTCAATGCAAAGAAAATAAAAATCCTCACCATGGAACCAATAAATAACATCATGACAAATAGAGAAAAGATTGAAGTTGTCCAAGACTTTGTTTTGCCTGGATCCACAATCAACATTCAC
>NW_006408523.1:17601666-17603319 GCF_000296735.1 Chrysochloris asiatica | reverse complement strand
TGTTTTACTTAAGAGGGTCAAACTACACATTTGCTCTCCTTGGTACCATACTGTGCCCTTCTAACTTGCATCATACATCCATCTCTTCTCTCCCCAACCTCTCCCTGCCAGGGTTGAAGAGTTGTAGACATTTTTCTCTGAAATAAAATAATTATTATAATAAAATTATACTGTTGTTATTTACTTTAAAAGAGTCTAAGAAAATAAGCCAATACCCTCTGTCAATTTGTTGGACTGCGGTGAATTGTATGTTGCTATGACGTCGTGGTGTGGCGCTGCAGGATAAGCACTTGACTACAAGATCGATTTGACCCAATACAGTGTTGCTATGAGTCAGAACTGACTCAACAGCACTTAACAACAACAACAATGAGGCTGGAAAACATGCCACTGGTGACCAGAGAGGTCACCATAGGAGACAGGTTTTAGGGGAGCTTCCAGACTAAGACACACTAGAAAGAAAGATCTGGTGATCTGCTTCCTGCAATGACAGCCTTGTGGGTCACGAAAGAATATTGCCCACTATAATACTGGAAGATGATTCCTCCAGGTTAGAAAACATTCAAAATACACAGTGACTGCAAAAAGGGAGTCAAGCGTACCGACAATGACGAAGATGGCGCAGAACCAGGCTGCATTTCATTCTGCTATAGAGAAGGTCACTACTTACTATGAGTCAGAGCCAACTTGATGGCAACTAACAACTACAAAGTCATAATCACACCACGGAAATAAGCAAGCACTAACAATTAGGCAACCTCTCCCCCTGCCCTTCTCCACATATATAAAGAACGGGTGGTAGTTAAACATTTCCCATCTCATGGGACAGCTAGGTCAGTTAGCCTTGTTCATGACTTAGTTTGTAAAGATAATGCTCTACATCAAAGTTCAGTGAGTCACATTTGGGGTCTTAAGAGCTTGCAAGTGGCCATCTAAGATACAACTATTGATTTTTCTAGTCTGCAGCAAAAGAGAGTGGAGGGAACTAAAGCCTCAAGGAAGAGAGAAGTCCACAGGAATCCTGTATTTTTACAAAAATAATGTGCTTGTTACACAATTTTTTCAAATCAGACAACTCCCTCCCGCATTAGTCTTCTGTGTATGGTATGTCATTATATGTGTGCATGCTATTTGCATGAGCACATTATATGCAAAAATATGGTGATGGCCCACATAAATCTCAGTATCTTCTAGCCCGAGACCAGAAGAGTTAGAGAAAGCTGCATCAGGAAGGCTCATTAACAATCTGTGATAAGCAGATGGCACAGCCCTGTTTGCTGAAGTATTTTCTAGTGAAGATCAATGACTACAGCCTTCAAAATCCATATTGGACACCTCAGCATAAAGAAAACAAAATTCCTCACAACTGGACTAATCCACAATACCATGATAAATGGAGAAAGTATTAAAGTTGTCAAGGATTTCATTTTACTTGGATCTACAATCAATGCTCATGGAAGCAGCAGTCAAGAAATCAAACAACATATTGCATTAGGCAAATTGGCTGCACAAGACCTCTTTAAAGTATTAAAGAGCAAAGATGTCAGTTTGAGGACTAAGGTGTACTGTAAAGTCATGGTATTTTCAATCACCTCCTTTGCATATGAAGTTTGGGCAATGAATAAGGAAAATCACAGAAGAATCGATGCATTT
>NW_006408523.1:17599357-17600541 GCF_000296735.1 Chrysochloris asiatica | reverse complement strand
TATGCAGAGTCACTATGGGATGGCACCGACCCAGCAGCACTTAACATCAACAAGTGGGAAATGTCCTTCTAAGGAGACAACCCTTTAAGTAAGACTCAAAGTTAGAAGAGCCAAGTAAAAAGTGTTTCAGGCAGAAGAATCCCTGCGTGCAAAGGCATCTAAGCAGGGAAGACCTTTGGTGTTTCTAGGAATTGTTAGCAGGTGAGAACAGTGCACAAAGGTGAACAGAGGTGGAGAAGTAACGAGGAGTCCATGCCACAGACTTTGTAGGATGAGGCAAAGATGTTAGGCTTTATTTTAAGAGAAGTGGAAAGCCATTGGAGAGTGTTAAGCAGGTGGGTGAGGGTGTGACATGATTGGATTTATATGTTAAGAGGATTGACCTGCCTTCAGTCTAAAGAAGAACTTAAAAGGAAGGCAAGAAACAGCAAGGAACCACAGCAGTGTGAGGTGATGTCACCAGACTAGCCTGGTGGTGACCCTAAAGACGGAAAGAATTCACAGATCTGAGATGCGTTGTAGAGGAAGAGCTAACAGGAGACTTGGCTGTAATTTGCAACCACTGCTAGCATTCTTCCCACCACTTGTCTGTCAGTTTGTCGTACTGTGGTGGCTTGTGAGATGCTGTGATTCTGAAAGCTATGCCACCAGTATTTTAAATACCAGCAGGGTCACCCATGGTGGACAGGTTTCAGATGAGATTCAAGACACAGACAGAAGAGGAAGAAGGAGTGTCAAACTACTTCCGAATATTTAGTCACTGAAAACCTTATGAATAGCAGAAAAACACTATCAGATATAGTGCAGGAAAATGAGCCCCTCAGGTTGGAAGGCACTCAAAATGCGACTGGGGAAGAGCTGCCTCCGCAAAGTAGAGGTGACCATGATGATGCCAATGGAGTAAAGCCCATGGGAGAAAAGCCCACGGGACCCTCATTTGCTGATGGGCACAACTCAAAATGAAGAAAAACAGCTGTAAAAATCCATTGAAAATCAGAACATAGAATGTATGAAGTATGAATCTGGGAAAATTGAAAGTTGTCTAAAATGAAATGGAACACATAAACATCAATATCTTAGGCATTAGTGAGCTGAAATGGACTGGTATTGGCCACTTTGAATCTGATGACCACATGGTTTACTATGCTGGAAATGACAAGTTGAAAAGGAATGGTGTTGCATTC
>NW_006408523.1:17584395-17596032 GCF_000296735.1 Chrysochloris asiatica | reverse complement strand
AAGCAAGGTTGTATCATCTACATATCGCAGGTTGTTAATGAGTCTTCCTCCAGTCCTGATGCCATGTTTTTCTTCATAGAACCCAGCTTCTCGGATTATTAGCTCAGCATACAGATTGAATAAGTACAGTGAAAGTGTACAACCTTGTCGCACACCTTTCTGAATTTTAAACCATTCAGTGTTCTGATGTTCTGTTCGAACAACTGCCTCTTGGTCCACGTACAGATTCCTCATGAGCACAATTAAGTCTTCGGGAATACCCATACTTCACAATGTTGTTCATAGCTTGTCATTATCCACACAATTGAAAGCCTTTGCATAGTCGATAAGACACAGGTAAACATCTTTTTGATATTCTCTCCTTTCAGCAAAGATCCTTCAGACATCAGCAATGATATCCCTCATTCCACGTCCTCTTCCGAATCTAGCTTGTACCTATGGAAGTTCTCAGTCAATGTATACTTGCAGCAGTTTCTGTATTACCTTTAGTTAAACTTTATTTGCATGAGATATCAAAGATATTGTCTGATGATTTCCGCATTCCATTGGGTAACCCCTCTTTGGAATGGACACAAATACAAATATCTTCCAATCAGTTGGCCAGATAGTTGTCTCCCAAATTTCTTGGCAGGGATGAGTGAGTGGCTCTTGTGCTGCATTACTTTCATGAAAGATTTCAATTTGTATTCCATCAATTCCCGGTGCCTTGTTCTTTGCCAATTCCTTCAGTGCACCTTGGACTTCCTCCTTCAGTATCATTGGCTCTTTATCATATGCTACCTCTTGAAACGGTTGAACATCAACCGTTTCCTTTTGGTACAGTGACTCTGTGTGTTCCCTCCATCTTCTTTTGATGTTTTCTGCATCATTCAATAATTTGCCCAGATAATCCTTCAATAATGATAGTCGAGGCTTGAATTTTTTTCTTCATTTCCCCGGCTTGAGAAATGCTGAGTATGTTCTTCCTTTTTGGCTTTCTGATTCCAGATCTTTGCACATTTTGTTGTCTTATTTGACTTTGTCTTCTTGAGCTACTTTCCCTTACACACCACTCTTCTCAGAGAAGGTAATTATTTTTTCCTTTAAAATGTAATCACTATACATATTTTGTTTAAAAGACCAGGTTTATTGATCAGATAGACACTGGTGGAACCCCGAAGGTTATGACCACCACTTCAAGCCTTGAACTGTACTTGACCATAGCTCAACCTTCAGCCAAACAACTGTTGTTATTGTTGTTAAGTGCCTTTGAGTCTATTCCAATCCATAGCAACCCTGTGTAGGGTTTCCAAGGAGAAATTGGTAAGCTTGAACCACTGACCTTGCAGTTCAAACAACTTTGCAGTCTGATGCATTAACCCACAGTGCCACACAATAGCTAGGCCTATAAGGGAATGAGTGTGTGGCACTGTAGGTTAATGCACCAGACTGCAAAGCCATTTCAACTGCAAGATAGGTGGTTCAAGATCACCAGCTTCTCCTCGGAAACCCTGTATAGGGTCGTTATGGGTCGGAGTCTACTCAATGGCACTCAACAACAACAACATAAGGAGAACACTAATGCCAGGGAGGTACTTGTTCCTTAGAACCGTTAACCATAGGAGATGAAAAAGGTAGCATTTGTTCAGGAAACAGAAAGGAATAGGAAAAAGGGACAAAGGGAAAAAGGAACCCAAGGAAAGAGTGGAAAGAGTGCTGTTCATTGTGGGGATTGTAATCAGTGTCTCGAATCAAACTGTGTTTGAACTGTTGAATGGAAAACTAAGTTGCTCTGTAAATTTTCATACAAATCACAATAAAAAGTTTTAAAATAAAAGAATAAATGAAATGCAAGCATTAAAAAGTGCTATAAAGTTCCTATACTGAGAATATGTACTTGCAAAAATGATGTGAGTTTTTTGGTTGTTGTTGTTGTTAAGTGGTCGAGTTAGTTCCGACTCATAGCAACCCTGTATAGGGTTTCCAAGGAGTGGCTCGTGAGCTTGAACCACCTACCTTGCAGTTCAAACTAACTTTGCAGTCCAGCGCATTAATCCACAGTACGACTCCAAGAATCCGAGTCCTTTGGTAGTATAACCAAAGTTAGGCGCTAAATACTTTATTATAAATGATTGGCACAGATGAGTGAATGCCTCCTGTGCCATCTCACTTTCTTGAAAGATTTCAATTTTTATTCTATCAATTCCAGCTAATCATAAGTGATTCCAGCTAATCATAAATGATTAAGTATTTAGCTGCTAATAAAAAGGTCGGTGGTTCAAACTCAACAGTCACTCCTCAGAAACCCTATACAGGGTAGTTATGAGTCGGAAATGACTCAAAAGCACTTAACAACAACAACAACAACAACCCCAGTGGGCTTTATTTCTTAAAACTTTTTGAAAATGGGGATCTGTTTTTTATCATTTCAAAATAGTCATGTTAAAACACCCAAACAAATAATCGCTATGAATCTATACCAACTAAACAGTAGAAAAGAGCTAGAACTTAGAATAATAGACAATTTCTCCTCTGTCTCAGGTGGCCCACAGCTATGGTATGTGTACAGTATAGTGACTTTCTCAGTCATCAGACAATCTGAGCAGTACTATAAAATAAATAATGGCCCACTCAACAAATGGAGAACTTTGAAGATCATAGCTTGAAGCAGAAAGAATTCACAGACTAAAAATTAACTTTTAGGTTTGTATTGACTGGGATTTGGGTTCAGACTAGAGACATGTCTTCAAATGAATGGGTTTTGAGAGCACATTGTTTTGTTTATTCTTGCAAGATCTATTTTAACTCCCTCTGAAATCCAAGAAGGCAATGTTTGTACCAAAAATACATACAAGGAAATGGGAAGCTCAAGTGATCTCCAAAGAAAACCAATTTCCAAAAACCACATAAAGCCACTGTTATTAGATAAACAGTCTTTGCAGACATTCTGGTCCCTCTGACCATTCCCAAGGACTAATTCGGGGTGGCAACAAAACTTGTCAGCCAGCTGAGGAAATACTTGGGATCTCTAGAAGGGAATTCTCTCCTCTGAAAGACTTCATTCTTAATATAAGTTTCTGAATCATTTGTTAAATAAATCAAGAACTTACCTCTTATGGGATTGTTTCTTCCTGCGAAATGATCACATGATCATCTTATGTGAGATGATCATGAACCATACACAATATTTAGTCATACAGATACTAGTGATCAAGTTATGCTCTATGTTATAGTTTACATCTTTTCTTCCTTCCTCCCTTCCTTTCTTCCATAGACATTTACTGAGCATTTATTCTCTGCACTGTGCTAGGACTTAAAGCTACAGACCCATGAATACGGCAGTCCTTGTCCTCTGGGAGCGCTCCCCCACAGATAGACAAATAGTGGGGAGATGATGAAATGGGCATCTATAGAACTTGGGATCTGTGAATGGAAAATGAGTGAAAATAAGGGAGAAAAGGTGATGTTAAATTGAATCTTAAGGCCAAATGGAAAATGTCAGTGAGACAAGAAAAGAAAAGTTAGTCCAGGAAAAGATTAAAACATATTCTATTTTTTCTGGTTGAATTATAAATAGGAGTCATATTAATAGCTGTACTAATCTTTTCTGGGAAGATATTGGCTATTGTACTCTTTAGTTTGGGCATTTAGACAATATTCATACAGAGGGGCTTCAAAAAGTTGGTGAAATTTTTCCATTATCTTTTAATTCTATGTTGTCATTAACTTTTTGAAGATCCCTAGTGTATCCAAAGGAATCCTGGTGTGGCAATAGGATAAACACTGCCCTACTAACCACAAGGTCATTGGTTCAAACTCACCAGCCACTCCTCAAAAACCATATACAAGGTCACTAAGAGTCGGAACCCACTTGACGGCACTTAACAATAGCAAACAGTATTGTTGTTGTTAAGTGCCTTTGTATCATTTCCAGCTCATAACCAACCCTGTATATCATTAGCATCATATACATGTACAATTTTGCTAAAGATAATTTTTAAATGGCTGCAACAGTACATTGACAGGGAATTGCCAAAGGTTCAAGTCAGATTCAGACAAATATATGAAATAAGGGTATTCTCTCATTGCTGGTGTCAGATAGATCTTGGCTGAAAGCAGAGAATACCAGAAAATGTTTACCTTTACTTTATTGACTATGCAAAGGCTTCTGACTGTGTGGATCATGACAAGCTATGAACAACGTTACGGAAAATGGGTACAGTACTCCAAAACAATTATGCTCACAAGGAACCTGCACATAGACCAAGAGGGGATCATTCTAATAGAAGAAGGGGACACTGACTGGTTTAAACTGAGAAAAGGTGTGCACCAGGGTTGTATTCTTTCACCATACTTATTCAGTCTCTACGATGAGCAAGTAATCCGAGAAACTAGATTACATGAAGAAGAACATGGCATCAGGATTGGAGGAAGACTCATTAACAACCTGCAATATGCAGATGATACAACCTTGCTTGTTGAAAGTGAAAAGGACTTAAAATACTTACTGATGAAGATCAAAGAACACAGCTTTTAGTATGGATTGCATCTCAATGTAAAGAAAACAAAAATACTCACCAGTGGACCAATAAATAACATGATGAATGGAAAAGAATTAAAGTTGTCAAAGACTTCATTCTTCCTGGATCAACTATAAACACTCATGGAAGCAGCAGTCAAGAAATCAAAGGATGTATTGCATTAGTCAAATCTGCTGCACTAGACCTCTTTAAAGTGTCCAAGAGAAAAGATATCAGATTGAGGACTAAAGTACGCCTGAGCCAAGCCATGGTATTTTCAATAGTCTCATATGCATGTGAAATTTGGGCAGTGAATAAGGAAGACCGTAGAAGAATTGATGCTTTTGAGTTATGGTGTTGGAGAAGAATATATAAAAGTACCATGGACAGCCAAAAGAACAAACCAATCTGTGTTGGAAGAACTACAACAAGAATGCTCCTTAGAAGTCAGGATGGCAAGACTTGGTCCCTCATACTTTGGACATGTCATCAGGGGGAACCAGTCTCTGGAACTGAATATCATGCTTGGTACAGTGGACAGTCAGCAAAAAAGAGGAAGAGCCTCCATGAGATGGATTGACAGCAGCAGCAACAATGGGCTCAATTGTACAATAATTGTAAGGATGGTGCAGGACCAGGAAGTGTATTGTTCTGTTGAACACAGGGTTACTATGAGCCGGAACTGACTGGCTGTAACCTTAACAACAACAACAACACCCTCCAAAGAGACTTCTTGTAGGCTGGGCCAAGATCTTATTTGAACATTTCTGGATCCAGTTTCATGCCTAAAAAACATGATGAAATTGGCCCCAAATTCTGTCATAGGTCATATCCAGTTACAAAACCAATTGCAGTCATGAAAGGGGGAAAAAAAAAACAAGGTATAGAACATCTGAGTTTGGAAGGGCAACTTCCTGATGACTGCTTCAAGACAGGCTACCTGCAGAATAGAACCCATGTAGCTGAATAATTTGACTACAATTATAGAATTGGTGGTTAGTGTCCATCACAAAAGCTATTTTTGGCTTAGGATGGGATTTTGGATCATCGTTCTAACAATATTTAAATAACTGAATTAATTGTTGAGGTTTCCTTGAGTATGTCACCTCCATCAGTAAAGCCATGTAATCTTGGGTAAATTGCTTAATCTTTCCGCACCTCAGTATCCTGTTGAAGGGCACTCCTGAGGCTTAAATAACATAACACCTGTAAGCTGCTTAGCACAATGCCAGACATAAAATACAAGTTCATTAGTGGTATGTTAGTGTGTTTGGCTGGTTTCTTTAGAGAAGCAAAATCAGTAAAGCTTACATATGTGTATATAAAGAGGAGTTTATATGAAGGAAATGACTCACACAGTTGTAGAGGTGTCAGATGGCAGGCAGGCAGGAAAGAAGGCGGGCTATTGATGACTCCCAAGACCTACAGGTGATAGAGCACGTCACTGGCACAAGTCCAAAGAACCAGAGGTTGGGGACCAAGTCAGATGCAGGATCCAGACCCAACAGAGAGCAAGCAAGCTTTGTCTGAATGTCCCATATGTTGAAAGCAGGCCACACCCTTTCAAGTGATTGGCTGCTTATAGCAGATCTCCTCGTAGAGTTGATAACATTATATTAGACCTGATCATGTTTGCACGATGCCCCAGATAATGCCTCAGACATCGTCTTAGCAGGAACAGTTGGATTAATCTCATCGAGTGTGGGCATAGAGGACAAAGATTTTAATGAGAATAGATCTTCAGACAAAATGGAGTAATCTCTTCAGATGGGAGGGGTGGTGCTGTTGGCAAGAGTGATTCAACAGAATTTAGGAGCTCCGTGTTGCCAACTTCCTGATTATCCCCATCCCAAGTTTCATGATCCCATTTCTTACCAATCAATCCCTCATGTTAAGATCAGACACCATTCACGATTGGGAATTCAGTTGGCATTGTGATTCAATCACTCTCATGATATGATGCTAGGTTTGGTTTCTGGCAATATCAGCTCTGTTACGCCAAGAAACAAGACTTTCTTTCAGGACACAAGTGCTTGAGCTACAACTCCAAACCCCTGAGTTGGTCTCTTTCCTTTACCACTTGGTACATTGTCATACCTCCAATATGGGTTGCATCTCAATGTAAGAAAACAAAAATCCTCATCACTGAACCAATAAACAGCATCTGTATAAATGGAGAAAAGATTGAAGTTGTTAAAGACTTCATTCTGCTAGGATCAACCATCAACACTCATGGAAGTATTCAAGAGCAAATGTGTCAGTTTGAGGAATCAGGTGGGCCTGACCCAAGACGTGGTATTTACAATGACCTCATATGTATGCAAAAGTTGAACAGTGAATAAGGAAGACCATAGAAGAATTGATACATCTGAGTTATGGTGTTTGAGGAGAATATTAAATGTACCAGGGACTGCCAAAAGAAGAAACAGATCTGTATTGGAAGAAGTACAACCAGAGTGCTCCTTGGAGGCCAGGGTGACCAGACTTCGTCTCTCATATTTTGGACAGATTATCTGGAGGGAACAGTCACTGGATAAGAATATCATGTTTGTAAAGAGGAAGGTCGGAAAAAAAGAGGAAAACCCCACTGAGATGGATTGGCACAGTGGCGGCAGTGATGGGCTCAGGCATACCAACCATTGTGAGGTTGGCCCAGGACCAGCCAGTGTTTCATTGTGTTGTGCACAGGGTCTCTATGAGTCGGTACTGACTTGATGGCACCTAACAACAACAACAATATTGTCAGTAGGCCCAAGCAACCAGTTTCCCTATACTTCTCAACCTGAAAAAAGTACAGAAAAGTACCAAACACACAATCCCCCAGAGTCTCACTGATCATCAATCTTTGATCTACAGGTGTTGACATTTTGTGTATTAATATTGCCATCTCATGCTGTGGATTAGCAGCACCCTCTTTACTAATAGAAGCAGAGTCATCAGTGCCGTTAAAACTAGTCAAGCTCGAGGACCAATTTATAAAACCCATTCGTGTGATTTTGTTTCCCTAGAACCACTCCATTCTCAGTATCAAACTTTTTAGGCTGCATTCTGTACAGAAGTAAGATCAGTGAATCCTATATATGTGTATTAAAAGACAGGATTCTATCAAGGAAATGACTCACACAGTTGTAGAGGGGGTCAGTCCTAAGTCCATGGTCAGATGTCAGGCTGGAGGCTTCGGACTCATGTAGCTGCAGGGCTGAAGAGCCAAGATCAGCGAGTCTGATGGCAGACAGGTTGACAGGCCAGCAGGGAAGAAAGCAGGGTGCTGATGACACCCAGGATTAGCAGGTATTAGAGCAGTTCACTGACTCAAGTCCAAAGAACCAGAGGTTGAGAACAAGCCAGATGCAAGTCCCAGACCCAATAGAGAGCAAGCAAGTTTTGACTGAATGTCTAATATATTGGAAACAGGTCACACCCCCAAAGAAACCTCCCTTCAATTGGTTGCAGACCTCATCACAGAGTTGATTACATTTTATTAGCTCTCATCATGGGAATAACTACATCTCAACAGCCAAGCCACAGAAAATCCTGGCCCAGTCAAACTGACACAAAACCTTAATGATCACAGTTAGGGTCTGAGCTGACTTGTAAATTATACTCAACAGAAAAGTCGGTTTTCAGTGCCTAAAACATCTGAGATTTTTTTTTCTCCTCACTAAGTAAGAAATCTGAGGGTAGGAGGCCTCTGGTTGGGACAGAGGCTGGAGAAGCAAGGTCTCTGTGACTGTAACCCTTTGTCTCATGTCTGGTCACAGGATGGCTGCTTCAACCTTAACACCCATGTTTCAGGCTTTAAGTGGTGGTGGTTGTGTGCCGTGGAGTCGGTACCGACTAATTTTGAGTCTGTGAGTTTTTAAAGCAGAGGGAGAATGGCCAGAGATTTTGCTGCAGTTAGCTACTGCAGTCCTGGTGTGGCACTGAAGGTTAATGCGTAGGACTGTAAAGTTGGTTTGAGCCACAAGGTCGGGGTTCAAGCTCACCAGTCGCTCCTTGGAAACCCTACACATAATTTGATGACAGTTAAGAACAAAAAAAGCAACAGCTACTAATTATGAGGCATTTTAGCACACCAGATCTTCTTAACAGCCCTGGAGGTTGTTGCTGGGGATATTACCTTCAATTTACAAAGGTGGAAATTAAAGCTAGAGAGATGACGAAATTTGCCAAGGCCTGTAAGTTAATAACAGGATTCTAATTCAGATCATCTGGCTTCTAGCTGTGATCATAACTCCTTCTAGTACATCCAAGTGCCATCAGGAGAAATCCTTTGTCATAGATGCTCAGGGACAGCGTTTAAGATAGCAAAAGGATGAATGGAAGTGGGTATTATTGAATATAATTTAAACTAGGGTGCTGTAAAACCAAAAACTCTTGGCATCTTAGGGTCTAAGTGAAGAGGAAAAGAAAGGGAAGACTTAAAGATGTCTACTGTTGTTGTTGAAGGAGCTCTGGTAGCGTAGCGGTTACGAATCCGGCTGCGAACCACAAGGTCAGCAGTTCAAAACTACCAGCTCTTTCGCTGGAGAAAGATGAGGCTTCCTGCTCCCATAAAGATTTACAGCCTTGGAAACCCTGTGCAGAGTCGCTATGAGTTGGTGGAACCAACTCCACAGCACCTAATAACAACAACAACTATTGTTGTTGTTGTTGGGTGTCGTGGAGTTGGCTCCAACTCAGAGTGAACATATTCACAACAGAACAAAACACTGCCCAGCCGTTCTTCAGCCCCAAATATTTGCTATGTTTGAGTCCACTGTTGCAGAAAGTAAATCATCATCCTACATGGAAATCATTTATGAAAATCAGATATGAAAAGCAGATATGAAAAGCATATGAAAATCAAAAGTGAAAACAAAGAGTTGTTCTTACAATTAAAAATTGGTATTTTTCTTCAAAATGTAGTTTGGGGAATTGTAACAGGGGTGTTATAATTGCCAATATACATATGTAGATGAGCATTCACTCACATTTGTCCACGGGTGTTTATCCATATGTCTGATAATGTTATTGGGCTATAGGAGGCCCTGACCCTTCAATGGATGGGTATTATCTTTACTGACCAAAACCAATCGGGTTAGACAGACAGTTTTACATGAGCAAAAGATTAAAAGATTTAGTAAGAGGGAAAAAATCTGGCCAGAGGAGACATGGAGGGCCCTAGGCAATGCTAGCCTTCATCTCCCCCAACAAAGACTTTGCTAGGGTTTAAAGGGGTTTCCGTAGGGAAAGGTATCATGTTCATAGAGGTAGGTGGAGATTTCCTGGAAGCAGTCCGTTTAAAGGAGTCCTGATATGGCATTGTAAGATAAGCACTGGACTGCTAACTATAAGGTTGGCAGTTCAAACTCACCAGTTACTCCTTGGAAACCCTATACAGGGTCACTATGAACCTGAATCAACTCTACAGCAATTGACAGCAACAACCAGCCTATGTAGGAGGGTCTATGTAAACCTGCATAGAGAGCCAGTTTATACTCATCTGTATTAGTGAAAGCTGACCTCACATAGATATGCTGTTGATAAGTGCTACATATTCCGACTCATAGTGACCCTGTATAGCATTTGTTGACCTTGTGGTTCAAACTGACCTTGCAGTCCAGTGCTTACCCTACAGTACCATACCAAGACTCCATGTAGATCTAGTTTATATAAAATATTATCTATTCAATTATTTTTAGGGTTATTTTCTATATAGTAAATTATATATGGAAGGAGCTCGAAACTACCAACTATTCCTTGGGGAAAAGATGAGGCTTTCTGCTCCTATAACTTTTACTGTCTCGGAAACCTTATGCAGGGTCGCTATAGGTCAGAATTGACTCCAAAGCACACAACCACCACCACATTACATATGGAGTCCTGGTGCGGTGCTATAGGACAAAACACTGGACTGTAAGGTCAGTTTGAACCGCAAGTCGGTGGTTCAAACTTACCAAGCGCTCCTCGCAAACCCAATACAGGATTTCTATGAGTCCGAACCGACTTGATGGCACTTAACAACAACAACATTGCATATGTGTAACATTTGATTTGATTTAAGCCACTTTTAAGGAGTTGTAGTGGTGCAGTGGTTAAACAATCAGCAGCTAACTTAAAGGTTAGCAGTTCGAACCCACCAGCCATTCCGTGGAAGACAGATGGAACCCTCTGCTTCTGTAAAGGTTTTCAGTGTTGGAAACCCTATGGGGCAGTTCTATTCTGTCCCATAGGGTCCCTAGGAGTTGGAATCAACTTGACAACAATTATTTGGGGGTTGAAACAACTTTTATTTTTTAAAAGATATGTTCGTATTCTATGTCAGATGTGACTTCATGATTACAAGCCTCATTTGTGTATTTCAAATTGGGGGGAGTACCTTTATAGTCAGCAGTTTAATTGTTGTCTTTCTTCAATGATAAAATCAATTAGCATAGTAGAAAAAAATGTGGAGACAGTCATCAAAGAGTTGCCGCGATCAAAACTGTGGTTCCACTCTGTTTCTGCTCAGTTTCCTCATTTGTAAATTGGGGGTAATATATTTACCTAAAAGGGTTTTTGTGAGAATTCAACTATCTACATAAAATTCATAGCACAATGCTTGACATACGTTGGTGGTAGTGTTAGGTGCAGTCAAGTCGGTTCCAACTCACAGCAACCGTCTCCACAACAGAACGAAACACTGCCTGGTCCTGTGCCATCCTCACAATTGTTGTTACATTTGAGCCCATCGCTGCTGTCACTGTGTTAACCCATTTCCTTAGGGATCTTCTTCTTTATCCATGACCCTACACTTTACCAAGTATGAGGTCCCTCCTGGTAATACATCTGAAGTATGAGAGACAAAGTCTTGCCATCCTGGCTGTACTTCCATCACAGATTTAGTTTGTTCTCTGGCAGTCCATGGTACTTTTAACATTCTTCTCCAACACCATAATTCAAATGCATCGATTCTTCTATGGTCTGCCTTATTCACTGTTTAATTTTCACATGCATATGAGGCTACTGAAAATATCATGATTTGGGTCAGGTACACCATAGTCCTCAAACTGATCTTTTTTGCTCTTGAACACTTTCACAAGGTCTAGTGCAGCAGATTTGCCTAATGTAACACATACTTTGATTTCTTGACTGCTGTTTCCATGAGTGTTGATTG
>NW_006408523.1:17573194-17582678 GCF_000296735.1 Chrysochloris asiatica | reverse complement strand
AACTACTAGATGCCCATAGGAGCGCTGGTAGCCTAGAGGGTCACAAGGTGGGCTGTGAATCGCAAGGTCAGCAGTTTGAATCTACTTGTCTTTTGGAGAAAGAAAAATGAGGCGTTCTCCTCCCTTAAAAAATGTATGCTATGAGGCAAAACTGACTCCCTGGCACATAGCCATCACTACCAAATCCCCTTAGAATTTAAATTCCACTGTCTAGTTCTGTAAGGTAAAAGACCTAGAAGTTCACCCACATCATGAAGTCTGTAGTAAAATACCCTGACTTGATTGATTACACCACTGTAATTGCCATCGTGACCTCTTACAGTAAGGACCAAAGGAGACTTCGCAAATGAAGTGGATGTAAATGATTCAGCCCATTTCTATTCCTTTAGACAATGTAGGGCGTTTCGTTCTAGTAAAAGTCACAACTCCATGATTTCCTGTCATCTCTATAGTGGCATTCAGACCTTTAAATTTCCCATAAGACAGAAACATTCAGCTCATTGTGAGAGCCTAACTCGCCAAGAATCATCAGTTCCTCCTATTTTCATGAGACACCCCCCATTCCCCATGGGAAGAAAGATGCTGGAGAAAGACCCGCTGAAGGGTTCACAAAGCTGGCTATAACACCTTTGGGATTTATTTTTTCCTAGTTTTCGATTCAGATTCAATTCATTAACACAGAGCTGTGGTGCTATTTTATTTTATTTTCACCTTTGAAATTTTATTTTTATATTACTGTGATATAAAATATTTTATATTTGAGTTTTCACACAAAACACGATCCAAACAAGTTCATTTAGCTGATTGTTGCTGTTAAGTATTGTCAATTCAGTTCCAACACATAGTGAGCCCATGTAAGACTTCCAAGGAACCATTGGTGGGTTTGAACTGCCCACCTTGTAGCTCACAGTTCAGTGCTAATGCTACAAGTCAGAATTCCACCTTCGGTTGCCATCGCTCTTAATTTTTTTTGAACTTGTAATAGTTTCCCCTGAGTTGTCCCTTGTTTGTATTTTTATCATTTTAAATGACATTTATTTGTTGAAGAAACCAGGTCATTTGTCTTGTGGAAATAGCTCACATTCTGTGTTGTTTTCTAACATGGTGACCCTGTGCGTGTCTGAGAGCAACTAAGCTCCATAGAGTTTTTAATGGCTGATTTATGACCCGTAGATCGCCAGGTATTTCTTCCAAGGAGCCTCTGTGTGGGCGCTAAACTTCAACGTTCCCATTAGCAGGTGAGTGTATTAGCTTTGTACATTAACCCGGGACTTCAGTGGACTATCAGGAGACAATATACCCTGGTGTGGTGCTGCAGGATAATGCACAAGACCACAAGGTCGGTGGTTCAAACCCACTAGCCACTCATCAGAAACTCTATACAGGGTCGCTATGAGTTGGAACCGACTTGATGGCACTTAACAACAACATAGTCTCCTAATTAAATTTTTATCCAAATATATAAATATAAAGGCTAAACTAAGAGATTCTCTTTGAGAGAGAAAGCTTTGGATATTGATTGCTCAGTATTTATTTTTTATTTTTAAAAAAGAGCTATGCTTATACACAAGCATTTCATTTTCTACAAGGCACCAGCAATTGAATGAAAATGGAAAATATTTAAAACAAATGGTGCTGAAATTACAGGAAAGCCATGTGGAAAAATACACCTCAACCCCAATTCACATCACATACACAAAAAGTAATTCGAGATGGGCCATGTTGTTTTGGTCCTCATATAAAGTCTACAATGTATCTGGAGTTGAATTTTGTGTGTCATGGAATGTAGACAACCGTTTGCATTTTGGATATCCATTTGGCCCAGCATCGTTTATTGAAAACGTAGCCTTTTTCCAATATTTTGAATGTACTACTTTAAATCAATTATTTCTCTGTCTGCATATGTGTGCAGGACTGATGCAGCTCTGCATTCTTTCCATTGGACTATTTTTGTCCTACCTGCAGACATCTCCTACCTGTACATTTGTAAAGTCTTGATATCTAGTAGAATAAGATATCCCAATTTTTTTTCAAGAGTATCTTAGCTATTTTCAGACTTCTGCATTCTCATGTAAATTTTAGAATTGACTTACTAGGCTTCACTAACAACCTGTTGGAATTTTCATTGGGGTTGCATTTCGTTTACAGAAAAATTGAAAAGAACACCTTTATAATATTGAATCTTCCCCCAAATGAATTGCGTTGTTGTTGGGTGCTCTCAAGTCAGTTCCAACCCACAGCGACCCTACATAGGGTTTCCAAGGAGCAGCTCGTGAGTTTGAACCACTGACTTTAGGGTTCAAAATGGCTTTGCATTTCGGCGCATTAACCCGCAGCGCCACACTAGGACTACCATAAATGAATATGATATAAGTAAATATGTAGTTTCTCAATGAGATGGACTGACACAGTGGCAGCAACAATGGGCTCAAACACAAGAGTTGTGAGGATAGTGCAAGACTGAACAGTGTGTCGTTCAGTGTTGTGCATAGCGTTGCTATGAGTCGGAAACTAGCAAACACCACCACAACCACACTAAGACGCAAGCATGTGGGCCCTGCTCTGGTCCCCCTGAAAAGGTCCTTTTCAGACTGTACTTTTTCCCCTTGGAGTCGGGGGTGGGGGTTGGGGAGCAATGAGTCAATGGGATGTGCCACCCAAACCCGAACTTCTTCCTTCTATTCCTTCTAGATGATACACTTAAGTGAGCAGTCACCACATAAAAATAGTCTTTTCAGTAAATGGTACTAAGATAAATGAATATGCACATGAAACCTGAAAGGTTGAAGGTTCAAATCCATCCAGAGATCTTGCAAGAAAGGCTTGGAGGTCTACTTCCAAAAAGTCAGCCCTTGAGAACCCTGCAGTTCTATTCTGACACACAGAGAATCCTCAGGAGTCAGAGTCAGCTCAAACAGTTGTTTTTTTTTAATTGATTATTTTAAGTCTGAGGAACAGCAGCCTGGCTCCCTTCGGTGAAGCGTAGAATTCACAGAAGCAGAAACAAGTACAAACACCATAGCAAAGCCAGTCAAGGAGCTGTGACTGCATGAATGGACCATATTACCAAATGGGTAGTTAGCAAGGGAGGAAAAACAATCATTCAGTAGGTTGGCAACACCAAAGTTAAACAGAAAAACGAACTAGGTCATCAAGATGTCACACAACCGATTTTCAGAGCTTGCATTGATTATCTAGAGATTTGGGAAAGGTGCCAAGTCACTTGACTGACTCACACTCAGAAGTGTTTTGTCTGGAAAAGTCCCTTCTTTTTGAAACAAAGATTTATTTTATTTCATTTCTTAATTCTAGAACTGGTTGGGTAACTAAGACAATGCTGCCCAAGCCTCGTTGGTTCCCCCACACACACCCAATATTTATGTGTGAATATGACCATATGGGCTCATGTTACCTAGGTTTGTCTAAATTGAAAGGCATGGTTCTCCAAATCATCAGGAAAAGAAAATTCAGTCAATGCTGAAAATCTCTTCTTGTTCCCCTGGTGGATTTCTGTCTTCAATCAGTAAGTTAGTAGTGATTTTTTTTTTTTTTTTTCTTGGATTGGGAATGCTTTCATCAGATCTCGTGAAACATTTCTTCCATGAGAAGTGAGATTTCCAACTAATTGAAGTGAACAAACACGCTTCTTTGAAAAGAATGTACCGTGCTACACAAAAAATAGGGCTTGAAAGGAATGGCTAGGAACCATTAGCCTTATTACTATGTTGTTTATTGGAACTGTCAAGGGTACTGGGAAATTCAGGACTTCACAGCAGAACTCTTAGCTTCCAGCTGAGCCTGCCTCCAGGCTGGAATAGTTTAGTCACCTGACTTTGCTGTAGCTCTATTATTGTTGGCTTCATGAAGCAGCATTCATGCACAAGTGCTCCTTTACCATTCCTTAAAAGTCTTTTGTAGGGCACTGATAATCTCCCCTTCCCACCCCCCACTACTTCCCTACATGATGGAGTCCTAGTGTGGTGTTGCAGGATAAGCTGTTTTGTTGTTAACTGCCGTGAAATCAGTTCTGACTCATAGCGACCTTGTACAGGCTTGCTAATTGCAAGGTCAGTGGTTCAAATCCACCAGTTGCTCCTTGGAAATGCTGTCCAGGGTCGCTATGAGTCAGAACTGACTCTATGGCACTTAACAAAAACAAACAAATCCCTACACAAACTGTGCAAAAATTACAGAACTTAAAAACAAATAAATAGATACAACTGGGATCCTGATCTTGCAATTATTCATTTCTCACATAATTTTGGTTGTAGCATCGCTATCTCTTGCCTTAGCAGAAAGTAGCTTTCCCTTGAAACTAGCTTACTTGATGGGACTGGTAATTATAGTGAGGAAAAATTATAAATTATTCAAAGAATCAATTTAATTTAATTGGTATAGAAGGTCACTTTCACTATTTTAAACACTGAATTGCTTATCCTTAAATAAAATAAGATGAAAAGCATGGATAGAAAACATCAGGGTACACTCATAGAATGATTTTCAGTGCACACACACACCAGCCAGAAAGTGTGGTATTAGGTTCAATTTGATTCACACTTCCTAGTTCCTATATTTGTTTCTTCTCGGTTCTAGTTACCACTTTGGCAAGGCAAAGATGGAGTGGGGGTGGAGGAAAGGGTGAACTTTAGAAAGTTTCCACAAAGGCACTGTGAATTATTTACATCCATCTCACAAAACCCATTTCCTGTACAATGAAAGCCCTGAGACATTTTCAGAGCTGTTGTTTATTTGGGGATGTGAGAGATGTGAAAATCTTTGTGTTTAAACCACAACATTGATGAGTGACAGGACATAAAGACTCATGGCAGGCTGTAAGTGGTCAGGCAGTGGCTACAGGAAGGAAATAAGGTATTGAATTACCGGCACCACCAACAGCAAATCCACTTGGGTTGGCAAGCTCAGGGGAGACTGCCAAGAGGGATTCATCTACCAGCCTGACCTTATTTCACCTGGAGGAACAGCGCATTTCTCTAGATCTTCATTAAGGCAAGGAGAACACAACCCAAATTATATCAGCAGACTAGCTGGATGCAGTCAAGCTGATGCCAACTCATGGCAACCTGGAGTACAACTATGCTCCATAGAGTTTTCCATGGCTCATTTATGAAAAATAGATCGCCAGGGATTTCTTCCAAGTGGCCTCTGTGTGGACTCCAGCCTTCAACCTTCCCATTAGCAAGTGAGTGTATTAACCTTGTACATTATCCAGGGAATCCAATGGACAGTTGTTCTTGTTGTTAAGTGCTGTCCAGTCGGTTCCAACTCAGAGCAACCTGGAAAACATTTCCCAGGAGCAGCTGGTGGATTTGAACCACTGACCTTGTGGTTCAAACCAACATTGCAGTAAAGTGCCTGTCCTATAGCACCACACCATGACTCTAATGGACTATTGATGCTGTTAAGTGCCGTGGAGTCAATTCTGACTCATAGCGACCCTATATAGGGTTTCCGAGGATTGGCTGGTGAGTTTGAACTGCTGACCTTGCTCTTTAAACCTACCTTATGGTCTAGTGCATTATCCTGCAGCTGCATTTATCCAAACCACAGTGTATAAGGATGGAACCGAGATTATCTTTGAGAGAAAGCTTTGGATGTTGATTGTTCAGTATTTATTTTTAAAAAGAGCTGCACTTATACACATGCTTTTTGCACCACAAGTGAATGAAAATGGAAAATATTTCAAACAAATGATGCTGAAATTACTGGAAAGTCGTGTGGAAAAATACACCTCAACCCCAATTCACACCATATACACAAAAAGTAGTTAGAAATGGATCTTGCCGTTGTTGTTAAGTGCCTTGGAGTTGGTTACGACTCATAGCAACCCTGTATACTGAGGCTGTATAGCAACCCTGTATACTGTATCTGAGGCTGTAAATCTTTGAGGGAGCAGGAAGCCTCATCTTTCCCCCTAGAAGCAGCTGCTGAACCACCGACCTTGTGGTTTGCAGTCCAATGCTTATCCTCTAGAGTTACCTTCTTCCGGTGAATCATACCTACATATAAAAGCTAAAACCACAAAGCTTTTAGAAGAAAATGTAAGACAGTATCTTCATGACATGGGGAGACAAAGGCTTTTCAGCCAGGTTTTATACACAAATTCATTGAAATTTAAATCTTTATGCTCATCAAAATATGTCATTTAAAAAATAGACAAGTCACACACTAAGAGAATATAGTCACTAAGCATGACATCTATTGTATATAATGAAGTATTACAACTCAACAATAAATAAACCCAATGAAAACAGACTGAACAACTTGGACTGACATTTCACAAAAGGCATTTGAATAGGCAGGACCAAACTAAACCAGTGAGCCGCCAAGTCTCCTGATCCTGACGCCATTATTGTTGTTGCTATTAAGTGCCGTCAAGTCCTCTCCAACTAATTGTGACCCTGTATAGGGTTTCCGGGAAACTGCTGGTGAGTTTGAACCACCAACCTTGTGAGTCAAACCAACCTTGTGATCCAGTCCTTATCCTGCAGCACCACACCAGGACTCCGATACTGACCCTATAATCCAGTAATTCCCATACTAGATGTTTATCCATGATACCATATGTTCAAAGATGACTTGGACATTGCCCAAGGATAGAGTTCAGAAGGGTCATGAAAGAAGAAGAAATAGAAATAGAATACTCAGGGAGGACGTGGGATAAGTGATATCACATTGTGGGTATTACAACCAATGATCTAAGACACAATGTGTATGAACTATTCAACAGAACACTGATCTGCTCCATAAACCTTCATCCAGCTCACAATAACAAGTTAACAAATAAATAAAGTGAATGAATGAGTTATAAAAAAAAGACTTGTACAAGAATTTTCATAGAAGTTTTATTTCTAATAACCTCAACCCCAAACTGGAAACTGCTTATATGTTCATCTATATAAAATTGCGTAAACAGACTTTGGTACACCATACAACAGAATTCGTTAGCAATAGCATGGATGCATCTTAATGACATGCTCAATGGCAGAAGGCGTGCAGAAAAGAAGACATACTGCATGAATTTGCACACAGCTCTGGAACAGATAAAATCTGAGAAAAAAACTAAGAAAACTGATGAAAGTAGAGATTGATTGGCAAGGGGTATGAGGGAACTTTCTGGAGAGATGGTAATGCTCTATATTTTTATAGGGTTTGCTTGGTTTGTTTATCAAGATTCAGAAAATTGACATTTAAGATTCATACACTTCACTGTATACAAACTTTCCATCAAAAGTAAAAACTAAATCACATATTCTAATTAATAAGTATGCAAAAGTACTTAAGAGAAAGTACACTGATGCCTAAAATGAACTTTAAATCATCAAAAATACAAGATGGATTAATGGGTCAATAATGCAGAAGGATAATGGGTAGATAGCAAAATGGTCCTGCTGTGGCACTATAGAGTAAGCACAGGACTATCAACCTTGGTTGGCAGTTCAAACACACCAGCTACTTCTCAGAAACAGAGTCATTTTGAGTTGGGATTGACTTGATAGCACTTAACAAAAACAAAAGGATAGATGGTAGGTGGATCGAGATGGCAGTAGAGATAGATAGATAGTTACATAGAAAACAAGTAAAGCGTTAACTGAAGAATTTAGGTAAAGGGTATGGTACACAAGTGTTCACTATAAAGTCTTCCAACATTGCTATGTTGTTGTATACCATCAAGTAGGTTTCAGGTGGGTTTGAACTGCCAACCTTATGGTTAGTAGTCTAGTGTTTATCCAACAGCATCATACCAGGGCTCAACATTGCTATTTATTTCTAAATTTTCAAAGGAAATGGAGGGAGGAGTAGATTTTTAAAGAAAAGAACTGGTCTTTAAATGATCTTTAGGTACATCACCCTTCTGATACTATTTTATGGGATTTCTTTCCAATGAGACTATTTGATCATTTTTCTAATGATGACTAATTCATTCTTATGATGTATGACTAAGAAATCAATCAGGTGGGTATTTTGAGGGTCTTCCAGTATTGTAGAGGTAGAAAATATGGTGGGAAAAGCCCTTGAGTCAGTAAATTAAGACATAGTCATTGAGCATTTGCTACCTCCTCACCTACAGGATATAAAAGCATAAAAGGTGTCAGTCTTACCTGCAGGGGCCCACACGCTCATTAGGCATCCATGAAGACAGAAGCAAAGGTCAGCCCTACACACTCAGAACAGTGAGGTTGAATAACCAAAGGCTCAGCAGTGTCTTCTGTGCCCAGCAGTGTGGGTGTGCTAGATGCCAGTGTGACACCTCCCACCACTGTTCCCTCTGCCTACAAGGCTTCCCTCCCACGCTCCACTTGAGTATTTTGCCTCATTTGTCAAGTCTCCATCCATGCCCATTTCCTCAGAGATGTACTTCAGGACGGGGCCTGGTCAGCGTCTTTGTTATACGGCTTCAGAGAACAGTAGTCCTTTATTTGAAAGCATTCAATTCAGTTATAAATATAAGGTTACTGAAGGATCGTTTGAATCATGTATTTCTCCTCTCACAGATTTTAAGCTCCATGAGAGAAAGAACTGTATTTCTTTTTCATTCTAATCATATTCCCAGTAACTAGAAGTGTCTGTTCTATAGAAAGTTACACTGTGCTTGCTGTTGTTGATAAGTACCATCAAGTCAGTTCGCACTCACTGCAACCCTGTAAAGAGTTTCCAAGAAGTGATTGGTAGATGTGAACCACCCACTTTGTGGTTAGCAGTCCAGTGCTTATCCTACAGTGCCACAACAGGATACTGTAGAAAGTTACATAGGAAAACACAAAGAAAAAGTGGCTGTTGTTTTTCTTTCAATAGGAAAAGAGAGCAGGGGTGTAGGCAGTATTGTTATAAACCATATAAAGCTGCTGCCCAAAGAGCTGGTTCATAAAATAAATTCAACAAAAGATTTTTAAGTCATCAAAAGAGAAAATATTGGTAGAATCATAAAATGTTAGCTTAGAAAGGATATGGGAGACATATGGGAGACCTAGGTTAGGTCCACTTGTCTGTCAGTTTGTCATACTGTGGTGGCTTGTGAGTTGCTCTGATTCTGAAAGCTATGGCACGGGTATTTTAAATACCAGCAGGGTCACCCATGGTGTACAGGTTTCAGATGAGCTTCCAGACGAAGATAGACTAGGAAGAAGGAGTGACAAACTACTTCTGAATATTTAGTCACGGAAAACCTTATGAATAGCAGAGAAACACTGTCAGATATAATGCAGGAAAATGAGCCCCTCAGGTTGGAAGGCAGTCAAAAGGCAACTGGGGAAAAGCAGCCTCCTCAAAATAGACTTGACCGTGATGATGCAAATGGAGTAAAGCCCATGGGAGAAAAAGCCCACGGGACCTTCATTTGCTGATGGGGCACAACTCAAAATGAAGAAAAACAGCTGTAAATATCCAATGAAAATCAGAACATGGAATGTACGAAGTATGAATCTGGGAAAATTGGAAGTTGTCAAAAATGAAATGGAACACACAA
>NW_006408523.1:17478311-17565320 GCF_000296735.1 Chrysochloris asiatica | reverse complement strand
AGAGAGAGAGAGAGAGAGAGTGTGTCCTGGTGTGGCGCTGTGGGTTAATGCACCAGGCTGTTATGCCATTTGAACTGCAAGATTGACAGTTCAAGCTCACCAGCTGCTGCTCAGAAACCCTATACAGGGTCACTATGGGTTGGAACCGACTCTACAGCACTTAACAACAACAACACTATGTGTGTGTGTGTGTTATTAAGTGTCATCAAGTCAGTTCTGACTCAGTGTAGTGTTTCTGAGGAGTGACTGGTAGGTTTGAACCACCAACCCTGTGGTTCAAACCTACCTTGACCTTGAACCTCAAGGTCAGTAGTTTGCTTATCCTACAGAGCCACACCAGGACTCCATATATATGGTGGTGGTGGTGTTAAGTGTCATGGAGTCGATTCTGACTCACAGCTCATAGTGACCCTGTATAGGGTTTCTGACAAACGTTTGAACAACCCAGTGCTGATCCTACAGAGCCACACCAGGAACCCATATGGGATAAGCACAGCTAATCTCAAGGTCTGTTGCTCGAATGCACCATCCACTCCTTGGAAATGCTATATAGGGTCACTATGAGCTATGAGTTAAAATAAACTCCATGGCACTTAACAATAACAACAGTAGCAGCATATATGTAAGTGTGTGTGTGTGTGTGTGTGTTTTTTTTTTGCTGTTAGGTACTGCCCAGTCAGTTCCAACACACAGCGACCATATGCACAACAGAATGAAGAGCTGCCCAGTCCTGGGCCATCCTCACAATTGTTGTTATGTTTGAGCCCATTGCTCATCAAGTTTGATAAAGTAGAGGATAAGAGCAAAAGAGGACAACCCCTAATGAGATAGATTGACACTGTGTCATTGGGGGTCTTCCTCTTTTGTTCTGGCCCTCCACTTTACTCAAATTGATGACCTTCTTCAGGGAATGTTCCCTTTTGACAACATGCCTAAAGTATGAGAGACAAAGTCTTGCCATCGCGCTTCTAAGGAGCATTCTGGTTGCTCTTCTTGCAACACAGATTTGTTTCTTCTTCTGGCAGTCCATGGTACTTTCAATATTCTTCTCCAAAACCATAATTCAATTTCATTGCTTCTTCTGTGGTTTTCCTTATTCATTGTCCAACTTTCACATGCATATGAGGCTATTAAAAATATCATGGCTTGGGTCAGGCATACCTTAGTCCTCAAACTGACATATTTGCTCTTTAACACTTAAAAGAAGTATTTTGCAGCAGATTTACCTAATGAAATATGTCATTTGATTTCTTGACTGCTGCTTCTATGAGCATTGATTGTGGATCCAAGAATATTGAAGTCTTTGAGAACTTCAATCTTATGTCCATTAATCATGATGTTAATTAATTGGTCCAGTTTTGAGGATTTTTGTTTTCTTTACAGTAAGGTGCAATCCATACCAAAGGCTGTAGTCTCTGATCTTCATCACTATTTCAAGTCCTCTTTGTTCCCAGTAAGCAAGGTTGTGTCTTCTGCATATTGCAGGTTGCTAATGGGCCTCCCTTTATTTATTTATTTTTTAAGTTTTTATTGTGAATGGAGTGAAAGTTTATAGAGCAGATCATCAGATTTTCATTCAACAATTCATATATTTTGTTTCACTATAATGGTTATAATCCCTTCCATGTAGCATCAGTTAACAGCATTCTCTCTATTCATTTTAGCTCTCTTTTTTTTTTTTAACACTCAGGCTTATATAATAATTTACACCACCTAAGGGCACATTCTGTAGGTCTGCCTCCTGGCTGCCAGCTCTCAGTCCCTCTCTTCCCATGAATCTATGAGCCTCCCCTTTTTTGAGGGCACTCCTAGTTGTCTAAGGCAATGTATTACTGAGAGAATCTGTCTGTAGCCATTCATTAATTGTAGAGACATGTTTAAACACATTTTGTTTGGAATAAACCCATACATGTATGATCTGGAGTCCTAATAGTGTTTCTTTTTTACTTACTCTTGTAAACACACATGCATGCACAGGAGGGTGAGTCAAAACTTATAAGCACTCCAGTTATATTAAATAATCCATCCAAATCCATGACTGATGACAACATTGAACGTGGATTATGTGGCAAATCATTTGCAAATCAGCCATGGCTCTGCCTATGAAATAATACATGATGTACTTGAGTTTCAAAAAGTTTGTTCGAGATGAGTACCCAAACAATTCACGGAAAAACATAAACAGAAGCGTTTGGAAATCTGCAAACAAAATTTGGGCCGATACTTGAAGGAAAGTAATGATTTATTTAAAAAAAAATTGTTACTGATGACGAGACATAGATTCACTACTACGAACCTGAGAGTAAAGAGCAGAGTATGGAATGGAAACATCCTCAAACACCAACCATGAAAATGTTTAAACTTTCAGTTGGAAAATTGATACAGTTTTCTGGGATTCTCAAAGGCCAGTATTGAAGCACTATCAGCAAAAGAGTTCAGCAATCAACAGTGCTTGTTGCAGTGAGATGCTCACTGAAGAACTGAAGCCAAAACTTCAGATTAAGCACAGAGGACAGCTATTCAACGGTGTTGTGATCTTGCATGACAATCTGCACATGCACACCTCTGCCTACACTGTTGATACTACAAAAACTTTGTTTTGAAGTCTTAAAAGCATCCTTGCTATAGTCTTGATCTTGCTCCATCAGACTTTCACCTGTTTGGTCCTCTGAAAGCAGCCCTTCGAGGATGAAGATTCGCCTCTGATGAAGAAGTGAAGACAGTGGTGCATTCGTGGCTTGCAGTCAGCCTAAGACCTTATTCGATAAGGGAATTTTAAAACTTGTTGACAGAGGGACAAAGTGTATTGAAAAGCAAGGAGATTAGGTAAAAAAATGATGTATTTGTCTTTTCTAAAAGTTGAATAAAATAAATTCTATAGTCAGAGTGTGGGTAATTTTTTATGCACCCTCGTGTGTGTGCGTGTATGTGTGTGTACTCTTGGTGTGATGTTATAGGATCAGCTCTGGACTTAAAACCACAAGGTCAGCAGTTCAAACCCACCCAATGCTCCTTGGAAACCTTATACAGGGTCACTATGTGTCAGAACCAACCGAACCCACTTAACAACATATATATATATGCTAAAAGGAACTCTGGTAGCGTAGTGGTTACGAATCAGGCTGCGAACCTCAAGGTCAGCAGTTCGATCTACCAGCTACTTCTTGGAAACCTTACACACTGTTTCTATGAGTCAGAACCTACTGAATGGCACTTAATAACAACACGGTCTTGTTAAGATGTAGATTCTGATGTGTATCTGTGGTGGAAATGCAAGTTCTCAGAAGAAAGTGAAACCAGCAATGAACTGGTTCGAAACCCTGGGGGGAAGTAGAAGGAGACTGAAGTGAAGATGACAAATTTGATTTTAGGACTTCTTGAGTTTGTGGTATATGTGAGCCCCCAAAAAGGAGAAAATGCCCAGTAGGTTGGGACTTAGAAATGAGAGGGACTGGGTCAGGGGATCACTATTAGCTTCCCCCAGGAAAGAGTGTGATGTGAAAAGGAAGGGATAAATGCCAAGTACAGAACGCTGGGGATCCCAGCCTGCAAGGGGGATGTGGAGGAGAACGGTGCAACAGACAGGGAAGGAGAAGTGAGAACTAGACCAGGGAAGCCAAAGGAATAAAGTGGTTCCTAAAGGCTAAGCCGGTAACTGTGTCTCAAAGTGCAGAGAGATCAAAGCAGGTAAGGAGTAGCAGCACACGTCCTTCACATCAACACAGAGCCACTCATCACGTTTGCCAGTGGTGTTTCAGCCAGGAGAGATGGCTGCATAGACAACTAGAGTGCCGTGGGTTAGCAAGTGAACAGAGGGTGGAAAGAGAGACCGTGAAATTAAATGATTTTATGAAGATGCCTAGTTGAGAAAGAAAAATGAAGAAAGCTTTCCAAAATGTCTTCCACAATATCATTAAATAGGTATTTATGTCTTCCCCTGTATCTTAAAGAAATTATTCCTATGATCTGCTACATGCAGGCAGAAAGATAACCCATCTCTTACCATATAAAATGTACAGTCTCAAAAGAAAGGTATATATCATTCTTCCTAAAGTATACTGTTGTTGTTGTTGTTGTTGTTGTTGTTGTTGTTGTTAAGTGCCATCGAGTCCGTTCCAACTCATAGCAACCCTGTATAGGGTTTCCAAGGAGCAACTGGTGAGTTTGAACCACTGATCTTGAGGTTCAAACTGACCTTGCAGTCTAGTGCATTATCCTACAGCACTACACCAGGAATACTGGCCCTAGGAAACATTATGTTTCAGCGTGGTAAAATTTCCTAATACATTTTGGTTAAAACAAAACGATCGATTCCTTGTTCTGGACTCTTCGAATTGCCATTTTTGCCTCAGACTCACAACTTTGTCATGTTGTCCTGTTACTGTTGTCTTTGCAATGGCTCTTACAGCTGTTCTTTCTCCTCTTTTCCCACGGTCTTTAAAACCAAACTTTTTACTTTTAACCAATTGACTGCATTTTTTTAAAAATTCACATAAGAAATGTTTTAGCAATTTTTATCCAAAAGGGGGCGCAAATTTCTCATGAAATATAGTCCAATGGTTTACATAGAACTTGTTTGCGCCTGTTTAAATTTCACAGCTGTTTTAACTTATTACAGAAACAGGAGTCCTTGAGGCATATACATGTGAATTAAATTCTATTGTGTAAGTGCTAATTAAGGGCCTTTAGCTTCCTAGTGGTTTCAGAAAACGTTTATACTCTTGCTAAAGTAAAGAAATAAGTTTAAGTTAACGTTGACCTATTTTTGATAGCCAAATCAAATGAAGGTGGTGGTGGTTATGTGCTGTGAAGTCAGTTACAACTGATGGTGACTCTGTATAGAGTTTCAGAGGCTGTAAATCTTACGGAAGCAGAAAGCTTCATCTTTCTCCCAGGGAATGGCTGGTAGTTTCGAACTGCTGACCTTGAGGTTAGCTGCCCAACTCATAACCACTATGCTACCAGAGCTCCTTCAAAGGAAGGTAGAACATTTTAAAATTAAACATCAAATGGGGAAACAAAAACACGAGCTTGTTTATAATTTTCTAATTTTAGGGTGTGTTTTCATTCTCACAATTGTTGCTACACTTGAGCCCATTGCTGTTGCCACTGTGCCAGTTCATTTCTTTGGGGGTCTTCCTCTTTTTCACTGACACTCCACTTTACCAAGCAGGATGTCCTTCTCCAGGAACTGGTCCCTTCCAATAACATGTCCAAAGTATGAGAGATGAGTTTGGGCATCCTGGCTTCTAAGGAGCATTCTGGCTGTACTTCTTCCAACATAGATTTGTTTGTTCTTCTGACAGACCATGGTACTTTTAATATTCTCGTCCCACACCATAACTCAAATGCAACAATTCTATATGGTCTTCCTTATTCATTGTCCAACTTTCACAGACACTAGGAGTTAGTGCAGTAATAAGGTGTGTGGGAGGTTATTGGCTAATCAGGTTGGGTTTTTGGTTTCTTTTTTCCCATAACTAGATTGTTCATACTGTTCAGTGACTACCCAAAGTATGGCTCTTCCGATATAAGTTCCGATCTCAGCCGTTCCTTTTGGCTGGATCTCACAATGATGTGCATACAGACATCGTAAATATAGTGGGCATCATAAACGCAAGTTATGGAATTGGAAGGAAATGCAAGGAGAAGACGATTCTTTAATGGTGGTCATTCCTTATACATATCCCTTAGAAATCCACTTAACCAAATTCTGTAAATGATAAGTGACAAATTTATTCCACACAATGGAACTTCCATAACCAAAGGTCCTGTGCACATACTCACTTATTCTTGCTTCTGTAAGTGACTTGGATTTCAAAATCCAGTTTCTCTATCATACCTAATTGCCTGGAAATTCACAGAAACGTGGTAACAGCAAATACTTTTCTCAGAGAAACAACACTCTTTTGATCGAAGGGACACCAACTATGGTAGAGCACAACTGAAACATTGCCTACTAATTTATTAGCAATTTGTTGTGTGTCTTCAAATCGGTTCCTGTATAGAGTTTCCTACAGCAGCTGGTGGGTTTGAGCTGCAGACCTCACAGTTACTAATCCAATGTTTATCCTATAGCTCCAGGCCAGGAGTCCTTACTAGTAACTTTTGTTGTTATTAAGTGCTATCAAGGTGGTTCTGACTTATAGCAACCCAAGGAGTGGCTGGTGAATTTTAATCGCTGACCTTGTGGTTCAAATAGACCTTGCAGTCCAGTGCTTTATTCCACAGAGCCACACACACATAGAGTACAAGAATTTTATTCATTGTATTGATTTCTGCTATGACTGGTCAAAATGTCCCTTCAACACATACCCCATACATCTTGTCCAGCTTCCTCCTCTTCTGACCATTAGCTCAAATTACATCTCCCTTAGATTAAGCCTGGGCCACATTTCCTTTTCTGGATGGCAATGACCTTCTCTCTTCCTCTGCCTCCAAGTACAGCCAACACCCTTGTTCTGCTGAAAAAGTAACACCCCTGTACCCCAATTCCCCAGTAGACTACATCAAGAAGGTGATTTTTAAATATTCAAGTTGTTTGTTGATGCCAAATGTAACTGTTGTTGTCAGCTGCCATTTAGTCA
Source organism: Chrysochloris asiatica (assembly GCF_000296735.1). NCBI lineage: Eukaryota > Metazoa > Chordata > Mammalia > Afrosoricida > Chrysochloridae > Chrysochloris > Chrysochloris asiatica. The sequence continues at coordinate 17,558,733 of NW_006408523.1, read as the reverse complement.
GCCCCCAGTTCATGGCAACCCCATGCACAACAGGATCAGACCTTTGTGATCCGCAGGATTGTCATTGGTTGAAGTTTGGAAGTAGATTGCCAAACCTTTCATCCTAGTCTAAAAGCTTTACTGAAATCTGTTAGCATCATAGCAAGATACAAACCTCCTCTGACAGATGGGTGGATATTCTATTGCTCTCTAGCAATAGAAGTCAAATTAATCAATCATCAAAAATAACTTAGGGCAGCTACATGCAAGTGGAGAGTACAAATGAATTAAAGGCACAATGATCTCTTACAACAATACAGAAGAAAGAATGAGGATGCCAGGGATAAAGTAGGAGTTTGCATTTGTTTTCAAATTATGTTGAAATATTGGGACTATAGATAGCATTGTTATATCTTCTTTGAAATGATATTTTTTCCAATTGGTTCCTGGTTTTATTTGTTTGAATTTATCAAATGCTTTAATCTCCTTAGATCCACAATGAACACTCATGGAAGCAGCAGTGAAGAAATCAAATAACATATTGCATTAGGCAAATCTGCTGTAAAATACCTCTTTAAAGTTAAAAGAAAAAAATATTTTTAAGTTTTTATTGTGAATTGAGTGAAGGTTTACAGGGCAGATCATCAGTTTTACATTCAACAAATCATTGCAATGATTACAATCCCCTCCAGGCACCATCAGCTAGCAGTATTTACTTCTAATACCTTTTTTGTTTGTTTTTTGATGTACACATACCATATTGAAAAAACATATATTCATTTAGATGTCCAAAAGGCACATTTTGCAAGCCAGTCTCCTGCCCACAGGCACACTGCCTTTCTCCGTCCTTGGGTCTACAGTCCTCTGCTGCTCTGTCTCTCTATGCCATCGCCTCTGCCACTGTCTCTGTTGTTGCTGCTTTTCTGGTTAGTATCCCACACTCCTCTCTTGATGGTCCTAGGGTCCTCTGTTACTGAAATGACAGATTAACTGCTCCCCCTTTTAGTTACACCTCTTCTACATTTACAGTTGTGACGATCACCATTAGTCCTGATAACAATTATTCATAATTGTATCATAAAATCCTATCCCCTTCATCACCAGACCCATATGGACAAGATGAAAACTATTCAGTGGGGATTCTACCATATCCACTGACATGAAGCACCCTCATGAAAGCTTGCACACCAGCCACCCTATATAGTCACCGTTTACAATGAAAAAAGTATTTGCAATAAATAAATTATAGTCTTGCAAATTTTTATCATGTGATCTCCAGCATCATTTCTATCACCAAGGCCATATTTTCCAACTACTGATCCTTCCTATTTATTTCCAAACTTTTCATTTCAATAACCAGTAATTATCAATGCATCTTGAATGCATATGTGATCGATTTCAAACCAAAGAATTTGGTAGAATTCTTCAATTTCATCACATTGACAGATAGTAGTAACACTGAAACCTACTAGAGTATATATCAAATTAGGAGTTCCTGTATGGTGCAAACAGTTAAGCACTCAACTACGAGCCAAAATGTGGGTGATTTGAACCTACACAGGGGTACCTTGGAAGACAGGCTTGACCATCTGCTTTCAAAAAATCACAACCCCAAAACCCTACAGAGCAATGCTACTCTACACACATGGGATCTCTCTGAGTTAGAATCAACTTGATAGCAACTACCACCAAGAACTGGTAGCATAGTGGTTACGAATCAGGCTGCGAACCACAAGGTCAGCAGTTCGAAACTACGAGCTGTTCTGTGGGAGAAAGATGAGGCTCTCTGCTCCCGTAAAGATTTACAGCCTCCGAAACCCTGTACAGGGTCGCTATGAGTCGGAACCGACTCCACGGCACACAGCCACCACCACCAAGAACAATACATTCAAATGACAAAAGGCACTTTTTAATTGTTTGTGCACCTAGGCTTACGTATCCTTTGAAAATATCAGAAAAACAAGCTAAACAATCATTATATGCTGGTTAGTGGCGCTGACTGAGAAATGACACTAATTCTTTTGAAGTTGGCTGCCTTTGTTACCTATAAAAATATGATCAAGCCCTTAGGCTTTCTGAATAGCATGATTGATTCACTGAGGTGGTGAGGAAACTTTTGTGTGTGTTGGAATATCATTTCTTTGCACTGATACTGAAAATACCAGTTCTCTCATGGACCATGTGACACTTTACTTAATTAGTACTAGAAGAGATATGTGTGTTTTTAAAGTTTCAGTAAGTGTTGACATTTAGGCTCTTTTGGATGTGTTGTGCTTAGCAAAGATTGTTTACACACGACAGTGGCAATCTTTGTTAAAGTGTGTGATTTGGCACACTATGTGAATCGGCCCCATAGCCCCATGGAGTGCTCCCCCTCCCCAACGTTGAGAATAAGGCAGCTGGGCATGCTAAATCGGGCTCCGTCATTAACCTGCCGTTGGACTTCCTGCAAATCGATTAATTCCAGCCATGAAAATAAACATAGGCTTTGGTGGCCTCGATCTAAAGAACATCAGAAACTGTGCGCATGAAAGGAACTAAACTCATTCTGTCTTTCCTTTTACCAACCTTTTTGTTTGGCCCTCAGTGTTGGAAGTGGGAGGATTTTGGAATAGCCAGGCTGTACCTTACTCTGTGTTCCCTGCTTTTAATTAAAAGAAGCAAATATAAGCAAGTGGGCATAACTCAGAAGAACTGAAACAGTTGGGGCAAGTACGGACTAAACATATGCAATACTTGAGAACTAAAGGGTGCACTTCTCTGTTTGGAGAGGGAGAAAGAGATTTCATGATGATTTTCAATCTCCTCAGCTGGTTCTATGTTTCCATGACCACCAACTCCATCTCTCTCTTACCTCTTCTGCTCTGCATCTAATTGGTCCTTTCTCTCTTCTTTGGTCTCTCCTTTGCTTTTGTCTTGTTAGTAAAGAAAAAAACAGCACTGTTTGAAGACAAGGACGAAACAATATGCTCCCTCTTAGTTTTTTGTTTCTTCCCTCTATAGCTGAAGCTAGACAGGATTCCAGACACTTCTCAATCTGTTCACATTAGGTGATGAGATGTAACAACTGGGCCCAAGTAAATTGAAATGAGCGGCATGATCATGTCAGAACTGAAACTAGGTGTCAGGTAGGGTCTTTAATGCCAATCTAGTACTTTTTCATATATTGCACCCAAGTGTAATCATTAAAGGGAAAAAAGAAAAAGAAAAACTTCCAAGGCTGAATTGACAGTGCATTCTTTTCATATGTAAAAAATGGCTTTGTATGCTTATTTTTTTTACAAGGGGGCATCAAAAAGGCAATGGTAAATTCCACTAATTCTATACTTCCAGAACTTTTTAAACCTCTTTTGTACAACCGCAGATGTTATGGCAAGAGGGGGATGTGATGTCACTTAAATTAAACTATTTCGTGTATATAAGGATTATTTGATTTAGAATATGAATATGCAGTATAATCCACTGGATCGCAGAGTCCATTTTATCCAAACAGTCAGCAGTTCAAGCTCACCAGATACTCCTCAGAAGCCCTATACAGGTCACTAGGAGTTGGAATCGACTCAACAGTATTTAACAACAACAAACATTTCAAAAGTCAATGTGATTTTGAATGAGTATGGTTCCGGTTTTGCCCTGTTTTGCCAGAAAAATAATAATAATAATAAAAAAAAAAAAACTCCACCAGGGTTTCTTCCTAGTCCACCTTAATCTGAAATCTCCACCAAAACATGTTCTGCATCATAGCAACATGCAAGCTTCCACTGATAGACCGGAGGCAGCAGCCCACGAGGTGTGCTGGCCAGGAATTGAACCTGGGTTTCCTACATGGAAGGCAAGAATTCTACCACTCAACCATACTAAATTACATTGTTGTTGTTGTGAAGTGCTGTCGAGTTGGTTCTGACCCATAGCGACCCTGTATAGGGTTTCCAAGGAGTAGCTGGTGAGCTTGAACCACCAATCTTGCAGTTCAAACGGCTTTGCAGTCTGGTGCATTAACCCACAGCGCCACACTCCCTAAGTAACATGTACCTCTATAATTCTACATATCTAAAATGACTCACTCACCGTCATCGGGCCTATTCTGATTTATGGTGCTGGTGGCTGTGTGCCGTGGAGTCGGTTCCAACTCAGAGCAACCCTGTTTATGGTTTCTGAGGCTGTAAATCTTTACGGGAGCAGAAAGCCTCATCTTTCTCCCTCAGAGCCACTGGTGAGTTTGAACCACTGACCTTATTTATGGTTAGCATTTCAGTGCTTATCCTACAGTGTCTTTTCTTTTCTTTTTCTAACCCCCTGTAAGTTTCTGGCTGACATTGTCACTGTGCAATCTTCACAAAAGAGTAAATCTTAGATTCCCACATAAGCTGATGATTGTTTTATGTAATCACAGGAAGTGAGCTTTTATTGATTATGTCTTGATTGATCTTGGGAACAGGGTGGTTCCATATGATAAGCACTGGACTGCAAATCACAAGGTCTCTAGTTCGAGCCCGCCAGCTGTTCCATGGGAGGAAGATGAGGCTTTCTGCTCCCATGAAGATTTGAAACCTGGGAAACCTTACACAGGATCACTATGAGTTGGAACTGCCTCGATAGCACTTAACAAAAACAACTAGTGCTCTTGATTAATTAATGTCATGAAAGTGAAAATTCGTTGCTTGTTAGGAGAGAGGGTACAAGAGACTGGTGAGTAAAGTTATATGCAGCTGTTACTGGTAGAATATAGCTAGTCAATTATGCTTAAAACAGAACAAAAGAAAAGAACCAAAGAAATCTACTGCATTATCGTACATCCATATTGTATGATTCCAACCCAGCTGTAGAAACAAACATTAGTGATAAATACATTATTTGTATACATATGAGTTTTTAAAGGCAAAAAAAAAATACGGAACTATTAAAAGAATTCATTTGATTATTTGAAGTATTAAATGATGGCATGATAAGGATCAGTATGAATCTAATCCCCAGATGTCCTCACATCCCCACTTCTTCCTGGTCTCCAGCTGCCTCTCTGATGCTTTCTCTCATGCTATCCACCTGGTCCTAGAGCAGAACTCACAAATTATAAGGACACACAACACTCCAGACTGCCAACTAGACAGACACCAGTCATAAGTTTGGGAAATCCACATGACACCCCAACTTTCTGACCTTCTGGACACCAGTTCATGGTCAGTTTCCCATTACCCTTTTGGAATGCCAGTCATAAGCTCAGAAATCCTTACTTTCTGACCTATTGGCTCGTTTTGTGTTTGATGACTTGCTGGACTCAGAATTCATGAAGACCATACCATACTTATCTTCCTCCAATCCTGATGCCACGTTTTACTTCATAGAACCCAGCTTCTCAGATTATGTGCTCAGCAAACAGGTTGAGTAAGTATGGTGAAAGAAGAAAACTTTGTCACATACCTTTTTAAATTTTAAACCATTCAGTGTTCCCATGTTCTGTTCGAACAACTGCTTCTTGGTCCAGGTACAGATTCCTCATGAGCACAATTAAGTGTTCCAGAATACTCATACTTCACAATGTTGTCCATAACTTGTCATGATACACACAATCAAAATCCTTTGCATAGCCAGTCTGCCATATGCAGATGATACAACCTTGCTTGCTGAAAGTGAAGAGGACTTAAAACATTTACTGATGATGATCAAAGAGCACAGCCTTTGGTATGGAGTACTTCTCAATGTAAAGAAAACAAAAATCCTCACCCTGGACCAATAAACAACATTCTTATCAATGGAGAAAAGATTGAAGTTGCCAAGGACTTCTTTCTTCTTGGATCAACTATCAACACTTAAGGAAGCAGCAGTCAAGAAATTAAACGACGTATTGCATTAGGCAAATCTGCTGCACAAGACGTTTTTAAAGTGTTGAAGAGCAAAGATGTCAGCTTGAGGACTAAGGTGCGCCTGACCCAAGCCATGGTATTTTCAATAACCTCATATGCATGAGAAAGGTGGACAGTGAATAAGGAGGACCAAAGAAGAATTGATGCTTTTGAGTTATGGTGTTGGAGGAGAATATTGAAAGTGTCATGGGCTTCCAAAAGAACCAATAAATCTGTTTTGGAAGAAGTGCAGCCAGAGTGCTCCTTAGAGGCCAAGATGGCCAAACTTCATCTCTCATACTTTGGACATATTGTCAGGAGGAACCAGTCACTGAAGAAGGATATGCTTGGTAAGTTAGAGGGTCAGAGAAAAAGAGGAAGAACCCCAACGAGATGGATTGGCCAAGTGGCAGCATCAATGGATTCAAACATGGCAACAGTAGTGAGGTTGGCCCAGGATCGGGCAGTGTTTCGTTCTGCTGTGCATAAGGTCACTATGGGTCGGTACTGACTTGATGGCACCTAAGAACAATAACATACCATACTTACAAATAAGGATTTGTTATAGCCAAATAGAATACTAATGAGAGGCACACAGGCTGAAGTCTGGGAGGGGTTCCAACACAGAACTTCCATATCCTGAGGGACATGGTCCCTTGTACCTTATGCCAATAATAGAACCTGGAATGAAAGCCAACTAGAAAGCTCCCGAGCCTTCATGGTCATGGCAAAAGCATGCCTCTCAAAGCCAATTGATAACAGCCTCCCAAATGAATCTTTTCTGGTCTGCTCAGTCCCCATTTGCCAGCATCAGAGCAAGGCACCCCAATTATTTCAAGGGTTACCTCTCCAAAGCTAAGAACAGAAATCACTGTTCTTATAATTATAATCCTAAGATTCATATGAAAAATAATATGGCTTTCATTCATTTAAAAAGATTATTTTCTTGAAAAAGTAAATAAAAATTACAAACTTAGAGATAGCTTTTGAGTTTATACTTACTGTTGTATCCATTATTAGAGGTCATTCTATAATGTCCAGGCTTTAATTTCTCCGATTCTCTTAGTCACATCTCAAAAGGAAACTGAAATAAATAAATTTTGTTATTTGCTTTTTCTCTTCTATAGTAATATTTGTTGTTGTTGTTGTTAGGTGTCATCTAATTGGTTCTAATTCATAGTGACCCTGTATAGGGTTTCTGAGGAGCAGCAAGTGAGCTTGAACTGCTGACCCTGTCTATCGTAATATGTTGTTGTTGTTGTTGTTGTTGTTGTTAAATGCCATCGAGTTGGTTCTGACCCATAGTGACTCAGTATAGGATTTTTGAAGAGTGGCCGGTGAGTTTGAACCACCGACCTTACAGTTCAAACCAACTTTGGGGTCGAGTGCTTATCCTACAACGTCACAAATATAAACTCTAGAAATTAACTTATAGGGTGTCATTCAGGTTTCTTAATCTAATTTCATTGGTTGTTTTCTTTACTCTGTCAAAAGATTACAATACAGTCTTTCAAATGGTGTTTTGATTGCAAATAAAACACTGCTGGGCTCTATAGAATTAACATGTATGGATGAATGGTATGGTGAAGAAGTAGCTGATTTAGGACATATTTGTTTGTCAGAAAGATTTATGCCAGAGATCTGAGAGGTGTGGCAGTTATAATAAATGGAGCCCAAACATGACATTAACTTTGATCTTTAGAGCTTTTTGTATGAATTCTTCACAAATCCTAAATTAAACATAGGAACAACTACTGCTTTGAACCACAAAAAGAGGTGTATCTATTATCTGTCTACCATATTATAAGCATACAATTCCATTATTTTATACCTTTCTTTTCATGTCATTATTAAAGCAATTTGTAGAGATGACTCTGCATTAACCTGAACCAAAATGTTTCCTGCAAATATAATAGCATCTCTGTAGAGAGTATGTGTCAAATATGATTGTTTTTCAACTTTCAAATGTTCAAAATCTTTCCTGCAATTCACATTTTCTTCAGTCTTAAAATCAGGTGATTTTTTCAGATCTATACACTTTTGAATAATGTTGTTGTTGTTGTTAAGTGCCATCAAGTCAGTTCCCATCCATAGCGACCCTGTACAGGATTTCTGAAGAGCGGCTGGTGGGTTTGAACTGCTGACCTTGTGATTTGCAGTCCAGTGCTGATCCTACAGCACCACACCAGGAGTCCATATACAAAATGTTACTCCAACTGATACAATTCTCCAAAACTTACTCTGTAAGTTCATATACAGAATCCCCTGTGTGCAGTGGGCAAGCACTCAACAAAAGGTCAGCAGTTCAAACCCACCAGCCACTTCATGGAGAAAGTTCTTCCAAATGTCTTGGTGTAGATGAGTGAGCAATTCCAGTGCTGCATCAATTGGTTGAAAAATTTCAATTTGTATTCCGTCAATTCCTGGAGCCTTGTGTTTTGCCAATAACTTCAGTGTAGCTTGGACTTCTTCCTTCAGTGTCATTGGCTCTTGATCATATGCTACCTCTTGAAATGGCCGAATAGTGACCATTTCTTTTTGATACAGTGACTGGATTCCTTCCATCGTCTTTTGATGCTTCCTGTGTCATTCAATACTTCACCCACAGCATTCGTTTCTTCCCACCTCCATTCCCATAATGATTGCTCAGTCCTCCTAGGTTTAGGTGCTGTTCCGCTGCTATGTGAACATTCTCTACTGCCTCAGTCTATTTCCTTAAAGGAACCTCCAGCACCTTTGATGACAGCTGAGGTTGCATCCAAGGATAAAGTAGAAGAATGAAGGCAGAAGCCAGTAAGCAAGAAAACATCTGAGTGTGCCATTTTTCCTTGGTCTTATTGTACCATATCATTTTTTTTTTTTTAGTTAAGACTGTGAAAACTCCACCAGAAAACAAAATAAATGTCAAAACAAGAGGCACAGCCAACAACCCATGTTACAGAACACTATCCATCCAGTATGACAGGGTAGAAGGTGTTCACTGACTATGCATTTGGGTTAAAGTCAGCTGTACTTGCTCTTGGAGTCTCTGGGGTGCAAACAGTTAACACATTCAGCTGTTAACGGTAAAGTGGAGGTTCAAGTCTGTGCAGAGGAGCCTCTAAATAGAAAGGCCTGGCGATGTACTTCTGAAAATTTAGCCCTAGTGCGGAGAGAGAGCAGCTGAGGACTCTAGACTCATGGAGAGAGAAAGGCTGGGTGCTGGCAGCCAGGTGCTGGTGGCCAGGGGGTCAGGCTTGCAGAATGTGTCCTTTGGTTGTTTATATGATTATATATTCCTGAGTGTTTTGGTGTACATCCACCCCTCAAAAAAACAAAACAAAACAAAACAAAAAACAGAGGAAATAGAAGCAAATACTGTTGAATGATGATGCACAGAGGAGATTGTAATCATTGCAATGAAACGATGAGTGCAAATCTGATGTTCCCCCATGTAAACTATCACTCAATTCACAAATGGACTCACCATGAGTTGGAGTCGACTCAACAGCTGGGTGCATGAAGAACATAGATTTCACCAGGCATCATAATGCATTGTTTTACACACACACACACTCATACACAAACATATACACCAAACCAAAAATTCACTCCAAGTGATTCTACAGGACACTGTAGAACAGGTTCCATAGATTCCTGAGGCTGTAAATCCAGAAATGAGCAGACTGCCTTACTTTCTCCCCAGAGCAGCTGGTGAGTTCAAATCGCCAGTCTTTCAGTTACCAGTCCAGCCCCTAACCCACGACATCACCACATACATATACACACAGAGACCTCAAAAAAGGAAAGATGTTCCAGAGATAGACTGTGTTGTAATGACTCAGTACTGCTCATGACCCAATTAAATAATGTATTCATGAACTTCAGCTCACCCGTTGCAAGCTCGACTCACACAGTGAGATGAAATAAAGAAGTCGGTACTCTATTCAAGGAGCCTGGTACCATAATGCTTCAGTGCCTGCCTGCAAAACTGTAAGGTTGGCAGTTTGAACTCACTAGTAGCTCCACAGGAGAAAAGATCTAGTGATCTACATCTTTAACAACTACCTTCTCAGAAACCTCATGGGGCAGTTTTACAGAGTATTTTTATTCCCATTGTACAGATGAGGAAAGTGAACTAAAAAGTAAGATCAAGTAACATCTGTAGGTCACATAGCCAGAAGGTGGTAGAGTTGGAGTCTATCTCTTTTGTAGTAAGCTGCCTGCTGTCAAGACAGCTCTTTGTAGTTGTGAATTGCTGTTGTTGTTAAGTACCATTGAGTCAGTTCCAACTCGTAGTGAGCCTGTCTAGGATTTCTGACGAGCGGCTGGTGGGTCTGAACCACCGACCTTGCAGTTCAGACTAACCTTTTGGTCCAGTGCATTATCCTGCAGCTTATTTTAGGATCAGCACTGGACTGCGAACCCCAAGGTTGGCAGTTCAAACCCACCAGTTGCTTCTTGGAAACCCTATACAGGATTGTTATGAGTTGGAACTGACTTGAACACACTTAGAACAACATGTTGTTATGTGCTGCTGAGTCAGTTTCAACTCATAGCAACCCTGTATAGGGGTTTCCAGGCTTTACAAGAGCAGAAAGCCTCATCTTTACCAGAGGAGAGGCTGGTAATTTGAACCTCAGACCCTGTAGTTAGCAGTCCAATGTGTAATCCACTATACTACCAGAGAGTATATGTTGTTGTTGCTAAGTGTTGTTGAGTTGTTTCTGACTCATAGCAACCCTGTATGAGGCAGCTAGTGATTTAGAACTGATGACCTTGCAATTAGCAGCCCAGTGCTTATTCTGCAGAGCCACACCAAGACTCTAAAAACTGAATGGAAACAATTCCAGATGATTTGCATTGACTAATTTTTACTTTTTCAGAATTGTTTCTTACTTAGAAGTATTTGAAGAGTACTTTTGTTGTGGTTGTATGCCCTGAAATTGATTCCGATTTATAGTGGCACTGTGTTGTTGTTAAGTGCTGTCAAGTCGGTTCCAACTCATAACAACTCTGTATAGGGTTTCCAACAAACAAGTGGCTAGTGGGTTTGAACCACTTACCTTACAGTTCAACCCAACCTTGCGGCCCAGTGCATTCTCCTGCAGCACCATACCGGGACTCCACTAGTGATACTGTGTCATTGTTGTTAAGTGCCATCAAGTCAGTTCCAACTCATAGCAACCACGTATAAAGTTTCCAAGGAGTGGTTGACCTTGTGGTCCGTAGTCCAGTGCTGATCCTACAGTGCTGTACCAGGAGTCCAAAGAAAGGTGAGGGCTATGAAAAGAATGTTCCTCAATGTCGTCCACTTGCTTTCTCCATTTAGTGCTATGCCTTCCATCTTTTAATCTAGCTTGCTTCTATTTTTCCTTGTTGAGTGCCTTCCAGTTGTTTCTGACTCTTGGTGACCCTATATGACCCCATATAGAACTACCCCATTGGATTTCCTAAGGAGCGGCCCAGCACTGAACCATCACACCGCCATAGCTACTTATTAGCCCTACGTCATTGTTGTTGTTATGTGCTGTGGAGTCATTTCCGACTCACAGCAATCCTGCACAGGGTTTCCGAGGCTGTAAATCTTGACAGGAGCAGAAAGCCTCATCTTTCTCTTGCGGAGTGGCTGGTAGTTTCGAACTGCTGACCTTGCAGTTCATAGGCTGATTTGTAACCACTACGCTACCAGAGCTCCTTAGCCCTACGTCATTACTTGCTCCCTCTCATTCTCCTTGCATTTCTCTTACCTTTACTCTCTCTGCCATGTAGTTTTTTCCCATTATTAAAATTCACTTTTCAAATGTAACTGTCATCTAATTCTAATTGTCACTTTGACTATACTTCTCCTAAACACTTCCTCACCCCCATTTCCTTTCCTCTGGACTAACCTCTCTGCTCTGATTTCCTGGTTTCGCTCTTTGTGCTCTTGGCACTGATCTCAACTTTGATGGTGTTCTACTGGACACTTAGTTTTTCCCTTGAAGAGTTCAATACAATTCATCTTTATCCACTTACTATGGGTCAGTCTAATTCTGATGAATATCACTTCTTATGGAAAATGCAATTTTATGGCTTTAAGGAGGAGCAAGGAAATGAAAGCGCATGAAAGCACTCCCAGTGCCCACTATTTATTGGACATCTACCACATTCCAGGTCCTTTATACACTTTGTTTCTAACCCACACAATAACTCAGAACGAAGCTATTATTTATTTCCTTTTGATAGATGAAGAGCTGAGATTCAGAGAGATTAGGTAGTCTGCCCAAGGCCATACAGAGTCAGGATTTTATCTCATGTTTACCCTCTGCACTCCTCTGCCCTGCATAAAACCACCCTGTTTTAGAATTGAATTGAACTAAAGTGCCTTAACGCATGTCTCTTGTAAACACAAGGGGAAATAAGATGACACATGTTGTTAAGTTGTTGAGTGCCATTGAGTTGATTCCTCCTCATAGCAACCCTGTACTGGGTTTCCAAGGAGCAGCAGGTGGGTTTGAACCGCCGACCTAGTAGTTTGCAGTAGTTATCCAATCCAGGAGTCCACTGTTGTTGTTGTTGTTAAATGCTGTTGAGTCAGTTCCGACTCATAGTGACCCTGTATATGGTTTCCAAGGAGTGACGGTGAGCTTGAACCACTGACCTTGCAGTTCAAACCGACCTTGCAGTTCAGTGCATTAACCCACAGTGCCACACCAGGAGTCCATAGAGATTTCTAAAGTTCACCTCTATGTACTCCACCACACACACATGCCCATAACCCACCAGCGAGACGACAATGGAAGGAGAATTGTGACAGGAAGTGAGAGGAAAAGAAAGCAGTGAGGGCCCAGAAGGCCCTTACTCTTTCTTACTTCACTTCTCCCCTACCTGATTTTGCCCAATTTTGTGTGTTCATTAGGAATCAGAGTGTCAGAGACTTAGAGTTGGGAGTAGTCTTGGAGGCCATCCAAAACAACTCCTTCATCTTATAAACCAGGAAGCTACAACTCTGAGAAGTAAAATAACTTGTCCAAGACATAAATTTCATTGCTATCCATCCTGGAATGGGTAGGTTGAATTGCTACCCATCACCTGCTTATTGACCAACAAAATGCACCCAACACATCTTCAAGCCTTGAAAGGTCCAGCATCCCAGAGTGAGGGTCATTCTAGGCTGGGGTGGTATTCACCAAGACAGCTATGAACTGCTTGGATCCAGATCCCACCCCTCTAGGGACTCAAGAGGAACCACAGAATTGGAAATGACTGTGTTTCAAACAAATGTATGAAAAAGAAATCCACAAGATCTATGGTAGCAGCTTATTTCGGCCCACTGGAACATTCTGACTCAGTACAGCCTAAACCCATTGCTATTTGACTTGATCCCTCCTCATAGTGATCCCATCTATTACAGACTAGTAGCGTTTTGTAGGATTTTCTTGGCTGTAATCTTTATGGAAATAGATCACCAAGCCTTTCTTTTCAGGTGCTTTTGGGTGGATTTGAACAAACAACCTTTAGGTTAATAGATACAAACTATTTGTACCACCCAGAGACTGTGTAAATGGTTGCTACGTGCCAAAATAAGGCAACTGTTTATTTATCATATATATTTGAAACAATGATGCAATGATAAACAAAATGCATAAAATAAAAGCACAATTACTCCTAGTCTGTACCTTTCATACTAAGTAGATTATAAATATCACAGGATCTGTGTATAGCATTAAGATAAAGTAAGAGTGTTAGGAAAAATTGAAGGAAAAACTACAGAGATATGTTATTCTAGTATCTTAGTATCGGCACTAGTTTCTTCTTTAACATGATGTAACAATATGTGACTCCTGAGCAGTTGTTTTTGGTGTGTATTTTTTTTTTACTTAATACCACATTTACAGGATTTCCCTGTTTCTTCCCACCTGATTATCAGCATGCCATCTCACTAGAATCTAGGAAGGAGCTAATGTATACTGAAACCAAATTTGATGCTTAGAAAATCCTTGAGCTGTTGAAAGGCACACCTGTGCTGTTTGGCAGGTGAATTGAATCTCAAGTAGGAATTTCTGCAAATCTCTTGTTCAGTCGGCTAAACGGGTTTACACTTGTACTGAACAGGGTGGGATGAAGGGGGGGAGGGATCCTCTACTTATCCTTACTAATAACCATGATAATGCCAAAGAAATAACTTCCAGCGCTTATCTTAGCGGCTTAGGTCTCAAAAGTAGAAAAGTCCGTATCTTCCACGTCTTTAAATTTTTCAGTTTAACATTATTAAGCTATAGACAGATTTGTAGTTTTCACATTGGAAAGCACTAAATTATTATTAAGATGGCATTTTATTTCATTTGGGGAGAGCAACTTTTTTTGCTATGTTCATTTTTTATTTTTCAAATAAGAATCGTTTGTTAGGAGTTGTTATATAAAAATTTCACTGAACTGAATACTAAAGAAAATAAGGAAGCATTTATCAGTTGGAAGGTGCAGCTCTGTAAATCAGTTTGCAGATTAACTGCAAAGGTTATTTTGGACTCTATAATCTTAAAGTGAAGTATGACATTTATCCATTACTTTAAAAAAATCTTCTCTGCTTAATTCATTTTCTTTTTCTGGGCATTGTTATGCCAAATTATGTGGTATTCTCTAATATTCTTAGATTTCTTCTGACTAAACTGGTTTGAAAAATTGCAGTCTGAAATAAATGCTCGATGCATTCCATAGTATTCTTCAGGTATTAATGAGAGTTAATATTTTCCATTCTTTAATGAAGCACATGCAGGCTGTATAATGCAACTCTTTTCAGCAAATATGAAGCACATTCCAGAGAAGACAAAAAAAAAAAAAGCATTTAGAGTTGATGAACTTCATAGAAAGAAAAGGTCCAAAGGCGAATGTAAAAGAAAGAGTAATCAAATCCACAGGCATGATGACCCTTGTCTGTTTTCTCTGGCACTGCCATTTAGATCTTAATTTCTGTGCCATTTGTGGTATTTGCAACCTCTTTTAAGTTGAAATTGTGTATTACAATCTTAGGAGTCTACGAATATCTCTTTGGGAGGAAAGGTTTAACTCATTAAATAATACACACCATCTGCTAAACTAAATGAACTGTTTATACACATGTACATGAATCTCAACTGGTTAGAACTTTGGTTCCCAATCTGGCTGCATATTACAAATTTTAGATATACCACTTATCAGGGCCTACCCCAGAGACGATGATTTATTTGATCTGGGCATGCACTGAGTTGGGGTGGGGTGGTGACAATGCTTTCTTGAAGTTCTACATTGCAACTCAGAATTTGTTTCCTCAAGAAATTATACTACAGTTTGTTGTTGTTGTTAAGCACTGTCAAGTTGGTTTCAACTCATAGCGGCCCTGTATAGAGTTTCTGAGGAGCGGCTGGTGAGTTTGAACTGTCAACCTTGCAGTTCAAACTGACCTTATGGTGGAGTGCTTATCCTACAGTGCCACACCAGGACACCATACTACAATAAAGACCAGGACTTATGGATTTTTTAAGTATAGTAGTTAACTGGTTATATTATATGTTAAACTTTATGTGGCTAGTCTCAAACACCAAACCATTCTTCAAATTTATTTTCTAAAACAAAAAGTGCCTTTGGCACCAAACAATAGAATTAATAACTGACCGGTTAACAAATTTACAACTACTTGAATCCTGAGAGTCACAATTCACCTTTTGTGAATATCAAAATTAAATTGGCGTGTCGTCTTGTGAAAACAAATAAATTCTCAATGAATGTACTGAGTACCTTTCAGAAGCGAGCCGCGAGCAATACAAAGAAACTGAACAAAGGCAGAAATAAAAGCGCAAAAGCACAACACCAAAATTTGTTCAAACTCTAGAGGGAATGTTATGATTAATGGCTTTCTGTGTTTTCTGAACAGTATGTAGGACCAGAAATCAGCAAATCATTCCGAAAGGAATATCGCCTAGAAATGATCATGGAAATATGCTGGGGGGCAAGAAACTAGACAATACAAGCAGTTTTAAAAAGCAAATCTCTCAAAGAATAGAGGACATTTTGTATAGGAGAAGATGAAAAAGAAAAGGTTAGACATAGCTTCCACAACGTTGCTTTTAGGTTTGACCCACCAGTGAACAACAAGACAGAACACACCAGGACAAGTTGGGACCAAGAGCAGACCTAGAATATCACGTCACAATGTCAGCATCCCACAAGGCAACCCATCTGCCACTCAAGGCCATGAGATGACCAAGCACACCAGATACATCTCCTAAGGGTCAATCCACAGCCAGAGGGTAGGACTTCGCTGTGGGTCTCAGAGCACTGAAGGATATACATTGGGGTGGAAGTTTAAGGGAGACAGAGTCAGACTCAGTATACATACAGACTTTCTAATAGGGCTGCCAAAGAAACCAACCAGATACCTTGCCATATGGAGTCTTGGTGTGGCACTGTGGGTTAATGCGCCAGACTGCAAAGCCATTTGAACTGCAAGGTCGGCAGTTCAAGCTTACCAGCTGCTCCTCAGAAACCCTATACAGGGTCGCTATGGGTCGGAACCAACTCGACAGCACTTCACAACAACAACAACCTTGCCATATGCTGAACCTCTAACCCTGAAGCGTAGAGTGTGGGCTGCATATAATCGCTGGTGGTGGTAATGGTGTGCCATAGAGTCAGTTCCGACTCAGCAACCCCGCACAGGGTTGCCGAGGCTGTAAATCTTTATGGGAGCAGAAAGCCTCAGCTTTCTCCCATGGAATAGCTGGTAGTTTTGACCTGCTGACCTTGAGCTTAGCAGCCCAATTCGTAACCACTATGCTAGATACAGACAAGATCTCTGCATTGAACATGAATCTTGTTTTAAGGATCTCTGATGGGCCTTTCAAATGTAAGCTTTTATGAGTCTTTAGCCCAATCTCTTCTTTTCTCCATTAAAAAGAAAAAGGAAAAAAAAAAACACCTGTTGCCATCCAGTGGATCCTGCCTCACAGAAACCCCAATTTTTCGGAGCACTGTCTGTGCTCCTTCAGAAGTAGATGACCAGGTCTTTCTTCCCAGGTGCAATTGAATGGATTCAGTACCCTTCAGTTGGTTGCTGTTGTCAAGTGCCATCGAGTTGGTTCTGACTCATAGCGACCTTGTATAGGGTTTCCGAGGAGTTTAAACTGCCAATTTTGCAGCTCAAACCGACCTTGCAGTCGAGTGCTTATCCTACAGCACCAGCTGAGTGCAAACCGGTTTGCATCACCCAGGCACGTTCTCTTGTTCACCCAACCCAAATCCATCACCTTGGGACAGAGTACAATTATCCCATAGGGATTTCAAGGCTGTAAAGCTTTATGGACATGAACTGCTACATCTTTCCCCCTTAACCACAGACCCTTTGGTTAGCATCTAAGTGCATACCCACTGGCCCACCAGGACTCCTTCAAAGTCACCTCTAATTTCATTCTGCACTCATCTGGTTTAAAAAAACAAAACAAAACAACGACAAAGAGGATTTTAAAAATTCTTCACAATGCACTAAAGTATCTACATAAAGATCATGAAACAAAGGGTTTTGTATTAAAAGACTGATTTATTGGTTTTAGATCTTTGGTTACTTTTGGCAAGAAGTGACTCCTGAAATCTCATACAAAGAAGTGAAAGAACTTAAGTGGATAGATTAAAAACCCCATAATAAAGCCAGTGTTTTTGCTCTCTCATAAATGTCCAGATTTGTGACCTTAGGGGCCGGAAGTGCACCTGATTTTTTATGTTTTATCTTCAGACAGGAATGAACGAATGAATGAGTTATTTCTTTAATTAGGCACGAAACGCAGAGGTGGTTAAAAGTAAAACAAGATAGAAAAATTCCCAGTGTAACTTCAAAAAATAGACTGGAGCTCCGAAGAGCAGGAAAAACGTCTTAAATTCAAGCCCAGTGCACAGGACATTCGTGTAAGCATGCCAGCATTACGCCTCAAATATTCAAGTTCAAAATTGTAAAGGTTCTGATAGAGCCTCCCTCCCCATATGCTGCTGAGTTTAGGTCTTCATCAAGCACCACTTTACCTTCCGCACGCACACCAGGCCAAAAAGAACCGCAGAGCTTTGAGGGCAAGGCCGGTTGAATCCCAAACCTGCATAGTGATCCCTCCTTGACAAGTCAAACAGGGTCACCAAAACAAGCATGGCACAAAACCCTTTTAGAGTTCAGCCCCAAGAACTGCATTACCAGACCGTGTCCTTTTAGGGCACACAAACAGCTTTTTCTGTTCTGCCTTCACAAGATACTCTGGGAGCTAAAATATTTGCGATGAGTAGGACTGGCAAAGATGTGGGGGTTAAGACCTGGGGTGGGGGGTGGGGGTCAGCAAGTTGTCCACATCCGACTGTCAGTCGGCCCCTGAGCCGTGCGGCTCGAATAAGAAAGCCATTCTCCGCGGTCACTCGGTCCGGGAGATGCGGGGGCGTGGGGCAAAAGGGAGCGCGGACCAGCCTTTTTTTTTTGACTGCGGGCGTGGAGCCAGTTCACGGGCAGGCGGTCTGGGAAGCGCCCCTAGCCCTCCCTTCCCACGGGGCATCGCGCGCGCCCCCTAGCGCCGGGTCTTCGACAGAGGCGGCGGGGCGGGCGGAGGGCGGGGGTAGCGACAGGCCGGGAGGCGGAGCCGCGGGGCTGGGTACTCCTGGCCGGGCGCGTCGGGGGTCGCAGCGCCGAGTGGGTGCCGGAGCGCGGCTGCAGCCGGCGGCATGGCGAGCACGGCCTCGGAGATCATCGCCTTTATGGTCTCCGTCTCTGGCTGGGTGTTGGTGTCCTCCACGCTGCCCACCGACTACTGGAAGGTTTCCACCATCGACGGCACCGTCATCACCACCGCCACCTATTGGGCCAACCTGTGGAAGACTTGCGTTACCGACTCTACGGGCGTCTCCAATTGCAAGGACTTCCCTTCCATGCTGGCGCTGGACGGTCTGCATCCCCCCGCCCCGGGACCCTGGCCCTCGCACCTCCCTGACCAGCCCACAGGGGTGCCCTCTCAGCCTGAGGGCATGGGACTGGGGAGGCCCCGGCGCCTCCCTCGACCCCACAGCCCCCGGCGGGATCCCTGGCTGGACTCCGAGGTTCGGGCCCTGAGCTCCTCTTAGGGCCCGAGGGAGTTGGAGAGAGTCTCCGTGCCCGCCAATCGCCGTCCCCGA
This sequence comes from Chrysochloris asiatica, assembly GCF_000296735.1. Taxonomy (NCBI): domain Eukaryota; kingdom Metazoa; phylum Chordata; class Mammalia; order Afrosoricida; family Chrysochloridae; genus Chrysochloris; species Chrysochloris asiatica. Next base: position 17,539,780 of record NW_006408523.1, on the reverse strand, counting down.
CAGCTATCCCTCAGGGGATCCTGTCTGAACCTTTTACCCTGGGAAAGGAGACAAGCAGTTAGCACCGGGTGGGATGGAGAGCCGCCTTGCTGTTCTGAGAGTCAAGGTCACGGCTGTACGACCCCCACTCCTGAGGACTGCGCGGGCCACAAACCCACCAGACTCGCAGTTCACGCAGCGGGATGTTGTCCCTTTCCGCAGAAGAGCTTAGTTCATATTAATTCGGTGCCATACAAAGCCAGATGTGCTTGCCTTTAACACCCTTTAGTCGTTTTGTTGGTCTTTTCAAAGTAGCCAGGGGAAAAAGAATTGTCGTGCCTTCTGAACTCCCCCCACCCACCCTCTTCATTACTTGCAAACGTTTCTACAAATTTGTCTGGCCAAGCTGTAATACTTTCCCAACTTTTAGCAAGACAAACGCCCCTTGAAATCTATCTTGCTTACGGAGCTGATGAAGTCTCAATTGGTAAATCTTGGCAAGCACTGATCTTGCGCCTGTGACTGCTCTCCGAGCGAGACTTCCTCGTGTTCTTTTGTAGATGTTGAGCTACATTGTTAGTGTCAACCGAGCTTTATATTGTTTTGCCTAATAACACCAGGTTATTGTACAAAACAATATAAAAAGAAACAGACTCTGTTTCGTTTCAAGAGAGTAGATGGCATTTTGGTCACAATGATTGCTCAAATTATATCTAGTCTTTCTTCTGGATTTTACCGCAGACAACTAGACATCTGCCCCCACCCCCACCCCCCCCAAGACACTTCAGTGGAATCCTTTTAATTGTTTTTAAGTTTGAGGTGTTCTCTTTTCCTTTGATGTGTTTATTTACCTAGCAGGGTAAATAAAAGACACAGATCTGAAACCTCAAAGATGGCAGTTAGCATGAAAAGCAAACTGTTGCTCAATGTGATATTTGATGGGGTCTCAGAATAAGGGAAGATCGTGTCTGATGTTAGAAAGTTGACACCCGCTTTGGTTTGCCTGCGATTATGTCAAATAAGCTGCCAGAACACTGTTTATTCCCTCAAACTACTGTTGGATTTCCTGGGTGCCACGGAGAGCACATCCAGGCAAATGCTGAGAACAGGCCGACTCTTGTTTCTGTGGTTTACGTTCAGGAGTATGTAATTGACAGTAAGTGTCCTAGAGCCGTCTTAGGTTGTAACTGTATTGTTATCTGAGACAGTGAGCCAGGTAGGTACACCTCCTTCTATAGGACAGTTGGGGAACAAAGGAAAAGAGAGAGAGAGAGATGCCTTTATGCTTTTGAAGTGAGAATGGTTAGTTGTGTATTCTGATTATTAGGCAGGTTGGGCATTGAGAAGGAAGCAGGACGTATTCTTCAGTGATCTGATTTTAAATTTAGTTTGGAGTGGGACAAAGAGGAGTCACATTTCTATGCCCCAACCTGAAAAATTGTCTTCCTGTGTGTTCATGAGTCCAGGAAATGCTATAAAAATATGATAGCACCCAATGTTTTAAAGTCAACAACTTATCTCTCCAAGCTAGCACATATAGAACTAACTCTTTTTACTAGTTACATAATGTTCATTAGTCTGGGAAAACGGGTTCATTGAACCATTTACCCATTGTTAGACGTTGAACCCTTTCCAACTCTTCATTATTATTAGCACTATACTGAAAATTCTTACATTCACTTCTTTGTGCATATGTGTATTTCTGCAGAGCTGGTACCAAGCAGTGGGATTGTCAAGGCAGTAACACAGACATTTAATTTTTAACCTATACTGCCAAATAACACTCCACCAATAGTTTATTGTTGTTGTTGTTAAGAACCGTCGATTCGGTTCCAACCCATAGCCACCCTGTATAGGGTTTCCGAGGAACTGCTGGTGAGCTTGAACCACCGACCTTGTGGTTCAAACTGACTTTGCAGTCCAGCACATTAACCCACGACGCCACGTTTTCCCACATTGTCACCAATAAGTTTTTTTCACCCAATATGATGGCATTTCCCTAATTATTTATGATCGTATGCATCTTATCATATATTAATTGACCTTTTTTTTTTCTCCTTTGTGAATTGCTTGTTCCCATCCTATACCCATGATTCTTTTGTGCTGATTGGTTTAAACGATTTTAGTTTTTAAAATTCTGGATATCAATCCTTGGTTTGTTATGTATATTGAGGTCTCAGGCCATTGCCTTTCTTTTAACTTTATGGTGCCTTTTTCCATACAAACTTTAAGGTGTCTAACATAATTAATTAGCGTCTTCCTTGATGACTTTGCCTTTTGTGACTTACAAACACATTCCATTTCCCACTGTGATAAGCTTATTTTATTTTATTTTTGTGTCTCTCAGAATAACATCTTTGAGAGCTAAAGCACAAAGCTACAATTTCATATGCCCACTGACAAGTGGGACTTCCCTGAACAGGGTCCTTCTGCATGTTAGTTGTCTGTGTGTATTTCCAGGGCAGCAACACCTAATGGGTGCTGGTTTTCAGGAACGACCTGCTGATGTCACCGTGCTGCAGAACATCCGGACACTGCCTTTAAGTAGTGGGAGAAAACTTTATTCCCATAGGCCATGGTGATCACAGACCCGAGCAAAACCATCCTTAAACCAGGCAAAAGCTTTAGATTGAGAAGAACATCCAAAAAGCGCAAAGGAAGGTTCTTGGCTCTGACCAGCATACTCTTAGGTGATAGATGAAGCCTCTTGGATGCAGATGCTGGGATCATTGCTCTGGATTTCCTGTAGAAGGTCAACGCTCTGCTTTCTCATTGACAGGGGAGAATCATTGTCATCATTGTGCCACCATTAGGAAAATGAAGCCTGGAAAAGCTAAATGGGTAGATAGAATGTTATTCCACATCAAGATGACAACTCTAATTCTGTTTAGAATCAGTCTCCATATTATAGAGGGAACGCTTTGATGATGTTCTTACCACTCACCAGATACTCTATTCATCCTGCAAAGTAGATGTTGCTGTCCCTATTTTACAGATGAGAAAATTGAGATCCAGAGGGATTAAGTAATGGAATTAAAAGCAAGGCTGAAATTGAGGATTCTTGCGTGTCCCCCCATTCCACTTTTCTTTCCAAGGATTTGCAAAAAGTACACAAAGCGTACTACTGGGTATAAGAAAACCACATTATTTTTTTCCCTCAAATCCAACATCTAGCACCTATGCTACTAGTGTATTATCTCCACCAACTGGATACTGTCTGCTAGTTCTAAATGAAAAATAAGCTACCCATAGCTAATTTAAAATGAAAAAATAAGCTACCTATTGCTTTGGAGAACACTTAGCTTTTAAAGGCACCTTGAAGGTTTCTTTCCAACAGAAATCATGGATTCAAAGTCAGTCCCAGTATTTTACTAATGGAAAGTTTTGTGGTTGAATGAGCTAGTGATTTCTGTTTATTGCTACCCTATATTCCTTTCAAAGAACCTCTTGAACTTTAGCTGAGAATCATTTTCTCAAGCCATGTTATTTTTCATACATGCCATCTATTTTTGTTAGTGGAAATGTTTGCCATTTCTCCTAAGAGACTTAACTATAAATTATACTTCAGAGAACTTCTAAGTAAATATGTTCATGCCTCAGCACCTTAATGTCTTAATTAGCTATTAAGGGTGTCGATAAATTAGACCTGTCAAAATAATGACCTCCTTGACTAGGATTTTACTGCCACTTCCCCCTGATGGGGTTACTTGAAATACATTTTACCCACAGTAACTGTTTGAAAAAGCAAGGTTGTTGAGGTCTGCATTTCAAAAGAGAAGCTCTGGAAGAATTTACTTTAAATCTTTTCAGGCCAGAGTACCTGGGTGATTATAAGCACAGGTAGTTCCTAATATACAAACATCTTGATTACATTTATGTCTGGCAGAGCAGTTTATTCCCAGGAAGCCTGTTCCATGCTTTTTGCTCCCATTTCAGAAACTCGGGAAAATAATTGGCTTTCTGAAGTAACTTACTTTTATTCCTATAAAAAGCTAACAAGTTATTTCTGCTTTTAACACGCTTGGAGTTATTTCTGCTTTTAACAGCTTTTACCTTGCCCTTCATATCGTGTTCTGGCTAGTTATAAAGAATGACAGGACCCTGTCAGAACATTCCCTTTCTATCTCTCCTCTCTACCATTCCAAAAGATCAAAGCAGTTCCTGCTGCAAGAACAAGGGCTGAGAAAGATCTCAGCGTAAGAAACTCACAGAAAAATGACTGGGAAATGGATAAAATTAAAGGACAATGATTTCTTTTCCAGTCATGTTAAGGCCTGGCCTGGGATTCTAACCATCTGGGAAAATATATTCCATGTTCTATGAGACCAGATTGTAGAATTTGACCTCCTACGTTTTCTGTTAATAAAGTCTATAAGATAACTAAGTAAATGTTAGGATGGTGCAGGATAAAGCTTTCTCAGATCGTTTATGTTTTGTGTTAGAGAGGCTTGCTTATCCCCCTCCATTTTTGTTTGTCTGCTTAATGATTGCAGTTAAAGTCCTCCAAAATCCCTCCAAACTGTAACTTAGAATAATCAGTCTAAAAAATTATCAAGCCACACTGTTCAAGTAGCTCTGGATGTAAATGATGAAGACTCTTTTAATTTTGTAAGAAACTAACAAGTTTCTTGTCTCTCTCTGTGCTTTCGTCTCCTCTACCTGGGCTCCGGGTGGGAGACTTTCAGGTTGAAGTTTACAATCGAGCTGGTTCCAAATTTGGTAGCAGAAACCCAGAAAATCCTGCTGCGTGATTATTGCCATCAAAATCAGCCCCTGTTATTCGGTTTTGCTAAAAATAAGTTACTTTGGCCATTTTTCATAACCTCACTATGAGTGGCATGATTTTCTATCTGGAAGTAAAACACACATGATCAAATAGGAGGTCACTGTCATTGCAGTCTGAATTTCTGAGAGCCTAGAGTTTATTACAACGAAATGGAAAACATTACTCCCTTTGCTCCTGAAAATGGGTCCTACCATTCTAAGACTATGCCGTTGTGAGGTGTCATCAAGCTAGTTCAAGTTCATAGCGACCCTCATCACAACAAAAAGAACCACTGTCCAGTCCTTACGTTTGAGCCTTACGTTTGACCTCATATTCCTTACGTTTGAGCCCATTGTTCCTGCCACTGTGTCAGTCCATCTGACCCTCCACTTTACTAAGCAGGATGCCCTTCGCCAGGGACTGGTTCTTCCTAACGACGTGACTATAATCATACTATAACCTAAGACTATCATCATCACAAATTCAGGGAGTAAATGCTGGTAGGTGACTTCTAGTTCGTATGTCTTTGGGAAAGAATGAAAATTTTACTGTAGGCTTTATTTGAACACTAATCATAAATGATTTTCTGTATCTTGGCATGTAGACTTATTTCATATTAAACTAGAATCTTCAGTTCCAGGTATAAACCTGTTCATTTGCTTAAGAAATATTTACTTATACCTATTCAGTAAGTGTACCTAATATTGGTCTACTATCAATATTTCAGACTGAAATATGACACTGTTTCTGATTGAAATAAAAGATGACCTTGTGTGGTTAAAGTTTATTAGGGGGAATGATCAAACAAACAGAACACACTTTGAAAGTACCTATTTATATGCCAACAGTTGCTGTGCTAATTCTGTTATTCTTTTACGAAACAATAATTTTTAAACCCCAATTTGTTTTATGTGCCCTAAAAACAAGAGAAGGGCATTAATATAGTTCATGCCTTCAACTCCCTGTGGTTCAACATATTTCAGTTGACTGGATTTATAAGCCTTAACTAATAAGTGGAGTATTCGCTAATGCTTCACTAATACTGGAATCTTTGTAAGGCGCTGTAGGATAAGCACTGAACTGCAAGGTTGGTTTGAACAAGGTCAGCAAATCAAACCAGCCACTCCTCTGAAACCCTCTACAGGGTTGCTATGAGTCAGAACTGATGCAACAGCACTTAACAACAACAACAACAATACTAGAAGGTTTGACTCTTTGGAAGCTTTGCTGTCCCATTACATTCCTGTAATGGGACATCTCATTATGCTTCACTTTATTGCACTGTGAAAATGTTGCCGTTTTTACAAATTGAAGGTTTGTGGCAACCCGGTGTGGAACAAGTCAACTGGTACCATTTTCCCAAAAGCATGTATGTGCTCACTTCATGGCTCTGTGTTACATTTGGTAAACTTTCAGTCTTTCAGACTTTTCATAATGCTATTGTGTACTTATTAGACTATAACATAGTACAAACACAACTTTTATAGCACTGGAAAACCAACATATTTATGACTTGCTTTATTATGAGCTCTACTTTCTTGCAGGGGTCTGGAGCTGAAACAGCAATCCCTCCGAGATATATCTGTGCCTATATAAATTTTAGGAATCCTAGTGTGGCACTGTGGGTTAATGCGCTGGACTGCGAAGTCATTTGAACTGTAAGGTCGGCAGTGCATGCTCACCAGCCACTCCTTGGAACCCCTATACAGGGTCACTATGAGTCAGAATTGACTCAATGGCACTTAACAACAGCATTATAAATTTTACAATTTTATAAAGTAAAAAGCAATAAGTCATCTATTTAAAAGGCCCAATGTGTGAAGGAATTAAAGGGTTTTGATAGTGGCAGGTAGGTGTTTCTCACAGTGAGAGGCACAGTTGGTATTCTTTGCATCTGTTCTGGCATGGACCCCATTTCTGCCCCTTACTAACTGCCCTCTGGTGACACATCATGTAACCTTGCGTGCTGCCTCAGTTTTCCTCATCAATGAAAATGGGAATAATCACACTCAGAGATCTATCCTGGGGATTATGCACAAACTGTACTTAGAAGTATGTGGCGTTGAAATCAGGCCCTCGATATGGTTGAACTTGCTTTCTCGTCTTTCCCCATGTTGTAACCGTTACAGTGATGTCTTTGGAAAAGAGAACTGTCATTCAGAATGACAATGTAAACTGAGAAGTTTCCCCTGAACTGTCCCACGTTTTATGTTAATATCAAATGAACTACTCTAATTGCAGGTTATATCCAGGCTTGTAGAGGACTTATGATCGCTGCTGTCAGCCTGGGCTTTTTCGGTTCCATATTTGCACTGTTTGGAATGAAGTGTACCAAAGTTGGAGGTTCAGATAAAGCCAAAGCTAAAATTGCATGCTTGGCTGGAATTGTTTTCATACTCTCAGGTAAATGGCAAATTTCTTCCAAACAAGGTACTGTATGATATTAATGAACTCACACTTACAATACTATTTTCTTTCTGGTACTTTTATAGGGCTGTGCTCAATGACCGGCTGTTCCCTGTATGCAAACAAAATCACAACGGAATTCTTTGATCCTCTCTATGTTGAGCAAAAGTAAGCGTTTTTCTCAGTATGTTTTCAACTCATAGGAAATGTATATACATTAATATTCTAAATTAAGTTACATGAATTTCCTACATGGCGTGTGAAATATTCTGGTATTTAATGACAGCATTCAAGACTTAAAATATTGTGCAATATGGATAGAAAAATTAAAACCAAACCTACTGCGGTCAAGTCGACTCTTACCATAGTGACCTTATTTATAGGAGGAAGTAGCACTGCCCCTATAGAGTTTCCAAGGCTCTAATCTTTCCAGAGGAGTTCTGGTATGACACTGTTGGATAAGCTGGACTGTTGACCACAAGGTTGGCAGTTCAAATCCACTAGAAGCTCCTTAGAGCTCACAGGGTCGCCATGAGTCAGAACTGATGCAATGGCACTTGACAACGATCGCAACAATCTTTACAGAAATAGTCTGCCACATTTTTATCCCAAGGAGAAACTGGTGGGTTCAAACTGCCGGTCTTTCGGCTTGCAGCCAAGTGCTTCAAGTGCTGCGCCACCACGGCTCATTTACATTGCCAAAAGATGCACTTAAATATGTCATTCATATTATATACTGTCTTTTTTTTTTTATTTCTTTCTTTTTTTATTGACATATAACCACTTGCTATATTATTCACCCATTCAAAGTGTATTATCTACTGGTTTTTTAGTCAATTGATAAAGTCAAGATTAGAGCATTTTTCATCATGTTAGAAAGAAAAGCCCCTACCCTGTAGCTGTAACCTGCTCCAATACTTCCATCCCCAGCCTTAAGCAACCACTCAATTGACTTTTGGTCTCCATACAGAGAGTACCCTGTCCTGGACATATCCTATGGATGGTATCATACAGTATGTGGACTTTATGATGGGCTTCTTTCACTTAGCATGATATTTTCAATGTTCATTCATGTCATGTCATGTATCAATTCTTAATTGCCTTTTTATGACTAAATAATATGCCATCGTGTGGCTGTATCACATTTTGTTTATCTGTTCATCATTGATGAACATTTGGGTTGTTTCCACTGTTCGTGTTACATAATGTCTTGACTCTAAATAGCTCAAGGCATGGGATGTGTGACTATAAACTTTATCTACTGAACATCTAAAATTCAAGTCAAGAAGAGGAAAAGGGGATGGGATGGGAGAATAGAAAACTAAAAGTTCGGCTTCATTGTTGACCATCCAAAATGGTGTTCCAGATTCCAGTCCCTGGCCAGATTTCTTAATAAACCTTTTATATTTTCTCTAGTAGTTACTTCCTTAAAAAGCTCTACAACCTTCCTTTGACAAAACTTTGTATAAAAACTGCTGTAAGAGTATGGCATAGATACCCAATATGACTTTCTCAGTTACACATGACTGCTTTATCATTGACAGATCCGTTTGTCTGGTTTTTAAACTACGGGCTATTGCTTTCTGTAGTTTCTCTAGGCTTATTTCTTTGGATTGGAAAACCCAAGGGAAACCAAATCAGGAATAATAATATTCATATAAAATATTTTTTCTTATATGAGAACACACCCATGTGTTGTTATTGCTACTGTTGTTGGGTGCCATTGAGTTGGTTCTGACTCATGGTAACCTATTCACAACAGAACAAAACACTACCCAGTCTTGCACCATACTCACAGTTGTTATATTTGAGCCCTTTGTTGCTGCCACTGTGTTAATCCATCTCCTTGGGGCTCTTCCTCTTTTTCATTGACCCTTTGCCAAGTATGATGTCCTTCTCAAGGGAATAGCCCATCCTGACAACATGTCTAAAGCATGAGAGATAAAGTCTCACTATCCTTGTTTCTAAAATCTTTACGGGAGTAGAAAGCCTCATCTTTCTCCCGTGGAGCAGCTGGTAGTTTTGAACCGCTGACCTTAAGGTTCGCAGCCTGATTCGTAACCACTATGTTACACCCTCGGAAACCCTGTACAGGGTTGCTATGGGTCGGAACCGACTCGACGGCACTTAACAACAACAACATTCTTGTTTCTAAGGAGCATCCTACCTCTACTTCTTCCAAGACAGATTTGTTTGTTCTTCTGGCAGTCCATGGTAATTTCAGTCGTCTTCACTAACACCATGATTCAAATGCATTGATTCTTCCATAGTTTTCCTCATTCATTGTCCAACTTTCACATGCATATGAGGCGATTGAAAATGTCATAGCTTGGGTCAGGTGCACCTTAGTCTTCAAACTGCCATTGTTGCTCTTGAACACTTTAAAGAGGTCTTTTGCAGCAGATTTGCCTAATGTAATATGTCCTTTTACTTCTTGAGTGATGCTTCCTTGAGTATTGATTGTGGATCCAAAAAATGAAGTCTTTGACAACTTCAATCTTTTCTCCATTTATCATCTATTGGTTCAGTGGTGAGGATTTTTGTTTCTTTACATTGAGGTGCAATCCATACCGAAGGCTGTGGTCTATGGTCTTCATCAGTATTTTCAGTCCTCTTCACTTCCTGCAAGAAAGATCGTATCATCTGCATATCACAGGTTATTGAATCTTCCTCCAATCCTGATGCCACGTTCTTCTTCATATAATCCAGCTTCTCTGATTATTTGATCAGCATACAGATTGATTAAGTATGGTGAAAGAATACAACCCTGGCACACACCTTTCCTGACTTTAAACCATTCAGTATCCCCTTGTTCTGTTCAAGCAACTGTCTCTTAATCTATATATAGGTTGCTCATGAGTGCAATTAAGTGGTCTGGGGTCCCCATTCTTCTCAATGTTATACAAAGTTCCTTATGATCCACACAGTAGAATGCCTTTGCACAGTCAACAATGCACAAGTAAATATCTTTCTGATATTCTCTGTTTTTGTCCAAGATCCATCTAACATCAGCAATCATATCCCTAGTTCCACTTGCTCTTCAGAATCTAGCTTGCATTTTTGGCAGCTCCCTGTTGCTGTACTGCTGCAAAATTTTACTTTGTAAAATTATCTTCAGCAAAATTTTACTTTGTGATATTAATGATATTGTTTGATGATTTTTACATCCCATTTGGTTACCTTTCTTTGGAATGGGCACAAGATGGATCTCTTTAATTGGTTGGCCAAGTTGCCATCTTCCATATTTCTTGGCCTAGTGGAATGAGTGCCTCCAGTGCTGTATCAGTTTGTTGAAACATTTCAGTTTGTGTTCTGTCAATTCCTGGAGTGGCGTTTTTCACCAAAGCCTTCAGCCCAGCCTGGACTTCTTTCAGTATCCTCAGTACTTGATCATATGCTGTCTCCTAAAATGGTTTAGCATCGACTGATTCATTTTAATACAGTGACTTTGTGTTACACAATATTTCTTTCATCTTCATTTGCTGCTTTCTGCCTCATTCAATATTTTGTCCCTTGTTGTTGTTGTTAAGTGCTGTCTAGTCAGTTCTGACTCATAGCGACCCTGTATATGTTTTCTGAGGAGCTGCTGGTGAGCTTGAGCCGCTGACCTTGTGGTTCAAACCAACTGTGCATTAACCCACAGCATCACACCAGGACTCCATTTTGTCCCTAGAATCTTCAAGTATTTCAAGACAAGACTTGAATTTTCTTCAGTTCTTTCAGCCTAAGAAATGCTGTATGGGTTCTTCCCTTACACATTTGTAGAAAACCACATGGATATATGTGTGTAATGCTATCAGTTAATCTAATCATTCTTTTTCAGATTTCAAATCATATATTATAGAATTTAAAAAAAAAAACTAATTCCTAAAATAATTGGTCAAGTGTGCACGACTTCTCTCTGGTAGATTTAGAAATCCTAATTCTCCATTTCTGTCTTTGGGATATGTTATGTGTAATTGATCAGTGTTCATGGAATATAAAACACATGGATCACCATGTAGCTAAATCAACTCAATAGCAACAGTGTGTGTTCTTAATATATATATATTTATATATCATGAAAATAATAGTTAACGTATATTAAGGTACTAACACTACCCTCAGAGCATTATAAATATTATTTTTATTTAATTCTTACACACTTTTGTAAAGATAAGGAAAAAAGCCAAAGGAACAACAAACCCGATAGGCTGACTAGACTTTGATTCAATCCAGGTGCTCAAGTGTTAAGAGTCCTTGCTGGAGAATGAATGCATGGGTTATAGTATTCTAATTCATCATTCTTGTGACAGTTTGCTGCATATTCTGTTCATCAAAGGGATTTCTTTTGAGCATTTAAAAAATAACTGTTATTTAGAAAGTTTACTAAACTGGCTACAAAATAGCTGTCTTGTGGCCCAATCTAACTTTTGCTTTCTTGCCTATGTTAAAAAAGTGTGTCCTGATTTATACATTTTCTCTTTATTTAATGTTGCTAATGAAATTTGAACAGGTGTACATGACACCAAATGCTGAGATGAAAACTGAGACTGTGTTTTCTGAGGATTAGCGATGAGCATCCAGATATTTAAATGAAACTTGCATTTTTATTTCACCATTAGGGAACTTAAGTGCAAAACAAAACCATATTATTGATGTTGCTAACTTGGGGGATGATTTTTTCTATGTCCGTATTTCTATTTTTCTGACAGTTATTAAAGATGTCTTTGTCAGGATCTTGACAATTGTCTGAATCTTCCCTCCGAAGGTCACAGTGTGTTCGGATGTGCACCGTCACTTAATCGGTCCTTTGTGTGGGTTTCTTCCTTTGCTGTTACGTACTCAGTCGCCTCATCGGAGTTTCGTACTCCTGTTTCTGATTTTGATGAAACTCACTTCAGTTATTGTGTACTGTGTACTATGGTAGACTTTTTTCTTTTTTCCAAATTCTTAGTGTTACATCATTACCCTCCTCATCTTTCTCAGTGTCTACTATGTCTCTTTGTGTCTGTTTTCATCTGTAGCAGGGATAATAAGAGATAATAACAGTACCCATTGCATGGAATTGCAGTGAGGATTTATACAAATGTGTTGTTGTTGTTAAGTACTGTTGGGTTGGTTCAAACTTATAGCGACTCTGTATAGAGTTTTCCAAGGAGTGACTGATGGGTTTGAACTACCAACCTTGCAGTTAACAATCCAGTGCTTATCCTACAGTGCCACACCAGGACTGCATATATGTATATACGTGTAAACACACACAAGGGGGCTTCAAAAAGGTCATGGAAAAATTAAATTCCATTTTCTCCCTCATACATGCTTACAACTAGTTAACACAGACCAAACACCTTGTATTTGCTATTACTTGTCTTTTCATTGTGAATTGGGTAAACTTCACCAAGCAGACCTTCCGTTTTACACTCAGCAATTCATGCACATTTAGTTTCCTCTCTCTCAGTGCTTGTAATTCCCTCAATTATCATCACTTATTCCACTTCCTGAAGTCCTGGTGTGGCACTGCGGGTTAATGCACTAGACCGCAAAATTGGTTTGAACCACTAGGTCGGCAGTTCAAGCTCACCAGCCACTCCTTGGAAACCCTATACAGAGTCACTATGGGTCAGAACTGACTTGACAACACTTAACAACAATGATGACAACATTACCCTTCTTGGGTTTCCTGCTTAGCTTCCATTCCTCTGTCTTTCCTAATTCAGAACTTTTTCATTGGGTAAATTCTGTCTTTGGATCTCAAGTGGTTGATAATTCTAAGGTGTGTATGCCTCATTGGTGTTATTGTTCCCTTATAGGCTTGTCTATTATTTGGCTAAAAATTGAATTGTGGGGGTGAGTTCAGTTCCAGACCCAGAGGGTGACTAAGGGTCATAGACTTGGGGGTTGCATCAGTTTCTGGCCAACCAGTACACCTGGTTTTGGGTTTTTTTTTCATGAGTTTGAGTTTTGTTCCATATTTTTCTCCCACTCAGAGCAGGTGGAAGTAGTAGCCAGGTACCCTCTAGTTCTGGTCTCAAGGTCTTGAAGACGGATGTTCATGTAGTCCACAAGTGCACAGAATCAGTTGTTCCCATGGGTCTTCAGCTTTCATTTCTCTTCTTTCCTCTGGACTGGGAGAGACCAATCATTGCACCTTAGTTGGCTGCTTGTGAGCTTTTAAGACCCCAGTTGCTACTCACCAAAGTAGGATGTAGATTGTTGTCTTTGTGGAGTATGTTATGTCAATTGACCATGGTGTACCCCAAGACTGTGGTCCTGAACCCTCAGGCCCGTTCCTTCAAGATCGTTGATAATATCTACGTAGTTTTCCTAACTTTCCCCCTGTGTGCTCTACCACATTCGTGAATGTATTTGCAGCAAAGGTAAAATACCCAGGTACAAATATCCTCCATCAACCCTGTAGATATTTATGGGTCTACTCCCACATGTATTTGCTGCTATCCTGGTGTAGTGCTGTGGATTACTGCATTGGACAGCAAAGTCAGCACCTAACAACAACAAAATTTAAGATGTGACTTATCCTTATAGATTTATTTGCTCTTTTCTGCAATGACTTAAACATGTAACAGCTACAATTTTCTAACTACCTTATGTAATTTAAAACACAAGAGATATGTATTATGAAAACAACATTGTTTATAAATTGGTAATATTTTCAAATAATGGGCTCTACATATCAAGGCCTTACAGAAAACATAGACTTTGTAGAGCACCCACTTACAGAGAACACGTTAACTCCTTGAGGTTGGAGTAGGACCTTTGCCATATTTGTGTGTGTTCCCTACAATGCCTTGCACAAAGAAAAGCCCTCCGTCAATGACTTGAATCCAACCCAGGTGGATCAAAGAATTATCACTGACTGAGAATTATCAATGCAATCAGATTCTCATTACCCACTTGGATAAGAAAGGACATTAAAATGACACAGGACTTCTATTGGAATTCACAGATTTCATTAAAAAAAAATCTATTAAAAACTGGTAAATAGATTAACTTGATTTCACTTATTATTCCTATATCAGCATACTTCAGTAAAGGAGAAAGAGATAAAAATTAGGAAAATCAATAAACTATTAATTGAATAACACAAAATAAACTAGGTTTTATAAGTCATAGATAGATAGGTAAGTAGGTATATAGGCAGATGTTGTTGTTGTTGTTGTTAAGTGCCGTCGAGTCGGTTGATAGTTAGATAAATATATAGAGAGAGGTAGTCATCAAGTTACCTTTAACTCATGGCAAGCCTATGTCTAATAGATGAAAGAAACTGTTTTGCTTCATCCTTATAATAGTCACCATGTTTGAGTCCATTATTACAACTATTGTGTTAATCCACCTAACCAAAGGCTCCCAGGCAAGCTCCTGTTGGCTCTTTGCTTCACCAAATATAATGTCTTCTTCTAGCAATGGATCCCCCTTGATGGTATGTCCAATCTTTTCTCCATTTATCATGATGCTTATGTAAGCAAGTCACAGTGTCCTGCTATAAACCATAAGATTGTCCTTGGCCAATTTTTAGACGTGTGGGTCACCAGACCTTTCTTCATAGTCTTAGTCTAGAAACTCCACTGAAGCTAGTCCACCAGAGGTGACCCTGCTGGTCTTTGATGTATGGATGTCATAGCTTCCAGCATCGTAGCAACATCAGCAACAAAATCCCTATGGCATTCCTACTGTGTCAGCCACCACAGTACAACAAACTGGTAGCTTGTGGTTCATTGGTACGGTATTAATAAATTCGTTTTTAAGACAAGATTTTGATTTGGTATATTCGAGGGACTCATGCTTCCTTTATTGTTGCTGTTAGGTGCTACCAAGTAGGTTCTGACTCATAGTGACCTCATGTACAACAGAATGAAACACTGTGCACGCAGTCCTGCGTCATCCTCACAGTCACTCCCCTTGAGACCATTTCTGCTGCCACTATTCCGATCCATCTTGTTGGAAGTTTTCCTCGTTTTTGCTGACCCTTTACTTTACCAAGCATGATGTCCTTCTCTAGGGACCGGTCCCTCCTAATAACATAGCCGAAGTATGAAAGACAAAGTCTCGCCATCTTGGGCTCTAAGGAGCATCTGGTTGTATTTCTTCCAACACAGATTCGTTTGTTCTTCTGGCAGTCCATGGTGCTTTTAGTATTCTCCTCCAACACCATAACTCAAATACATAGATTCTTCTACAGTCTTCCTTATTTGTTGCCCAACTTTCACATGTATGCGGTGATTGTGAGTTGGGCACACCTTAGTCCTCAAAATGACATCTTTGTTCTTGAGCACTTTAAAAAGTGCTGCAGATTTTCCCAATGCATTATGTTATTTGGTTTCTTGATTGCTGCTTCCATGAGTGTTGATAGTGGATCCAAGCAAAATGAAGTCTTTGACAACTTCAATATTTTCTCCATTTATAATGATGCTATTTATTGTGGATTAGGTTATCCTGGTGTAGCACTGTAGGATAAGCACTAAACTGCAAGGTTGATTTAAATCACTAAGTCAACAGTTCAAACCCACCAGCCGCTCCTCGGAAAACCTATGCAGGATCACTATGAGTCGGAACTGACTCGACAGCACTTGACAACAGCAACAACAGGTTATGCCAAATGACCTAGATATCCCCCTGAACTTTGTTCCTAAGTCCTTCAGCTCAGTAACTCATTCCTTCTTGGTGTTATAGTTAAAATGTTTTCAAAACTTTGCCCTTGTGTGCTCTACTTTATCCTTGAATGTATTTGCAGCATATACAAATATATACATAGAAATATCCTCTGCCAAACCTTCATATTCTTGTGGGTGTACCACCCCACAAAAAGGTTCACCTCCCCACATCTGTTCAGCTTGCATGTCTATCCTGTGTCTAGATGTTGTTTGCTAGCACCATCATTGCAGGATTGTGTGTATAATGGTATTTATCTTTGTTGTCTTGTACTCTTGTGTATCTCCCAGTGAGTTCCCTTGCCTCTGGTCATGTTGTGCTTCCTTCTTCTTATTGTATTCTGCCTTTCCCTTCACCCAAGGTTTAATACATGTCTAATTTACTCTTAAACTTTCATCTGAACTACAATAAAAAATGAGTATAAAGTCAAAAATTTTTTCTATGATCTCAAAGAAAATTAATTCAATTATCTTTGAAATAAAAGAGAAATCTGAGCTATTTCAGGTAGAGAGCTGAAAAATGACACCAACTGTCCCTCCCAATGGCCACATGAACGCAGACATCATACTCACAGTTATGAGATTTATTAGGGAAGCTAACAGGTTACAGTGCAGGGTCAGAAAATGCTCAGGAAATAGGTCTTTGGTAAGGAGAGCTGTCTCTCTGCTGTGCCCACAGGCAGACCTCTCGCTGGCCCTCAGCCCCTTGGCCTGGCATCTACCCTGCTCAGGCAGTGTTACTAAGGTCTCTTAGTGCTGCATATAAATGCCCAACAGGCACTTCATTCTGCTACATAACCTCAGCATGAAGGCACTCAACTCTGGCTCCATGGGCCAGCAAACCTAGTTTGCCAATTAAGTAGGCACCCCACTCCACAAACAAACCTCCTGCCCCAAAACACTTTGCTTTACTTGCCCCAGGAAGCTTTACTGGGACCAGGAAGTCCACTGATCTGTCTCATGTTCTGAATCTTTGTTCTGTTGCTGCTGCTGCCCCTCTCTTTCTCCTCCAGTGTCCTAGCTCTGTCTGCTGGATCCAGAAAGTTCAGTGCATAGGCATCTCAGGATCCAAAGGATGCATTCCACATCTGGCTCTTCTGCCTTGATGGTACAGATTCCCTCTGCCCTCTCTCTTCTCAGATGGCTTATTTTATACCCAGCAGAATGGCAACATTGACTAATCACAATTTACCCTGAATCATATAATCCCATCAATATCTTCCTCCACCTTCTCTCACCCAAACCCATCAGGAAAAAGTCATTTGGTGGGAGTTGACCAAGACTATGGCTAGAAGGGACATGACATCATTCATGGCACCTCAGAGCGTACTGATTTCTCAACACAGGGTGATGCTGGAAGGCACACTGGCCTTTTTCTTCACATCATTACCGTAGACAGCCTTCTTTCATAAGCCAGCTACCACCAAATAGCATCTTTCCCTTCAGCCCTAGAAGGTATGATGGTAGCACAGGTGTGTGTGTTGGGGGGGTGGGAGGTTCTTAGGAAGGACAATGCAAGATCGTTACTTACCATGTGCTCTGGGTTATATTGCTGATGAGTAAACCCTACAATGCACTGGAAAGTACTCACAGAACATGTGCTGGTGGTTCTTGGTTTGAAGGATTCTGTACGATAGTAACAGGGCTGGTGTGGCTCTGTGGGATCAGCACTGGACTACGAACCACAAGGAAACCCTGTACAGGGTGGTTATGAGTCCGAACCAACTCGAAGGCACCTAACAACTATATTAAAAGAGTCCTGGAAGTGCTGGGGGCTGCTAATCACAAGGTTGGCTGTTCAAACCCTCCAGCCAGTATCTGTTTCCATAAAGATTTACAGTCTCGGAAACCCTACGTAGGGTCACTGAGGTGGAATAGCCTCAGTGGCAGTGAGGTTGCAGGAGAAAGGGCACGATACTAATTCCGTCTGCTTTGTAGTTTTCCAAGACATCCCTGTAAAAGGCACTCCTTGTTGCCTATGTTAAGAAACACAACTAAACTCATCAACAAAATCCCTGCTGCATTTGTACTGTGTGCAGAGAACTCAGCAGGAATTTGGTGTGTGGGAAAAACAGAGTGGCTTCTCGTGTATAGTTGGAGTACAGATTGTGGCGGTAACCCCATAAACTGCATTGTGCTTTCTGCTCAGTGGGTATTTTCAAACATTTCCTTTCCCACCGTGCATCTGGGAGAGATTTTCCTCCAAGTTACCGTCATTTGACAAAATCCAATGTTTAAAGAGTTTCATCTGTGTTTGTGCTCTGCCCCAACTTTGGAAACGGGAAACTTTGCCCCAGTTGTCCCTTTTGTTTTGCTTTCGTGCTTTCATTCAAGTTATGATGATATTTTATGATTCCAGTATGTGCTCATGCAAAGCCTCGAAAATGGTTTCTCAACTCTTCCCTTTAGGCCATTTCAAACCAACTTCCTTCTTTTTATTAAAATAATACTTACTGAATCCAAAACAAATCCATTCTCCTGCAGTCTTGTGGTAACAGAGGTAACCCTTAGCGTGATTCAACACACCAGGGTGTTGAAATTTAATTACATTAGGCCCACCATGGCTTTGTTGTCCAAACCACTAACTTCCTGAATGTCTTGCTCTGTGTACTCAAACTGTTCCAAGTTTGACATAAAGAAACCTCTTTCCAAATCCTGCAGAGTTGCACCAGTGAACCGATCATTGAGAAAACAGGACAGTGTGATATTAGACTGATGATTTTTTAATAAATAAGATGTATCATTCAGCCTTTGGCCTCAGATATTCCTGTGTTTGGGTCTTTTCATCCTCTATGTTTTTCTGTTTTCGGAATTTTGAGAACTGTGCAGTTATTTATCTCTAGCACTCTTCATTCACGGCATATACTTAGTTTCTACCTTAGGATTTAATCTTCACTTATGTAAATCTTTTCATCATTGTAGCTATGTATTGTGTGTGCCCTCAAATCAATTCAGATTCATAGCGATCCAACATGACAAAGTAGAACTGCTCCAAAGGTTTCCTAGTTTGAAACCTTGACTAGACCAGGTATCCAGGTCTTTTCTTCTGTGAGGCCGCTGTGTGTGTGTGGGGGGGAGGTGTGTGTGTGGGGGGGGTGATTTAAACCTCCAACCTCAAACTGTAAGGCAAGTGTTGAACCACTGTGCCACCAGGGGACTTTATGGCTGTTCGTTGTTGTTAAGTGTCATCTAGTCAGTTCCTACTCATAGAAACTCATATAGGGTTTCCGAGGAGTGGCTGGTGGATTTGAACCCCAAACCTTGTGGGTAGCAGACCAGTTCTTATCCTACAGCCCCCATACCAGGACTCCTATGGCTATTTAGTAGTTAGAAATAAACAATTGCGTCTACTTTGAGATAAATTCTCTTATTCATATTGTCTGCTAAGTTAAATGAACAATAGATAATTCAAGATATAAGTTTTGAGATTAAACACATTTTCCTGGGTGAGGTTGCAAAAAATAGTAATCTCACTAAGTGACCTCACTGAGCTATTTTGACTTCTTTCTTCTCTCCTGATGGTTATTTGATAAATTATGGATATTTGTAGATTTAAGCAACTCCATTCATGAAGCTTCATGAATGAACTCATGTGAATGTAGAGCTCACAGGTTCCTGGAGAGGAGATCCCAAGTCTGTGCCAAGTATTTAGAAGAAAACAGAATTCAACTTTGCATCCTAAGAAGGTGTTCTGCTAGGACAGCACTAGAATTGTTCTGATGCTTTCGTTATGATGCCATAATGTAAGAATCTGCTTGGAAACCAATGGTGGCAGCTGTATTTTGTTTTTACCGACTAGCACAGAACGGCATGTTTTCTGCCAGCTTGCCATGCCGTCTGGCAACTTGGCCTTGACTCACTGCTTCTCTCCTAATCCTGCTGGGTGGTTCACCAGTTGCCATCAACACTGACCCATGAGTGTGTCAGAGTAGAACTGTGCTCCATCGGGTTTTCAGCGGCTGATTTTTTTTTAAGAGTTCCAGGCTTTTCTTCCAAGGCACCTCTGGGTGACTCCAGCTTGCAAGATTTCAGTTAGCAGCTAAGTTGAGTGCATTAACCATTTGTACCATGTAGGAAGAAGTGCAGCCAAAGTGCTCCTTGGAGGCCAGGATGACCAAACTTCGTCTCTCGTACTTTGGACATATTGTCAGGAGGGACCAGTCGCTGGAGAAGGATATCATGTTTGCTAAGGTGGAGGGTAAGAGAAAAAGAGGAAGACCCCCAATGAGATGGATTGGCAAAGTGGCAGTGCTGATGGACTCAAGCGTGGCAACAGTAGTGAGGTTGGCCCAGGATCAGGCAGTGTTTCATTCTGCTGTGTATAAGGTCACTATGAGTCGGTATTGACTCGATGGCACCTAACAACAACTACCACATAGATTATCTGCTGGTTGGGATATCACCTGCTTTTTAGTCTCTCTGAAGATATACAGCCAGAATGCTCCTTAGAAGCCAGGATGGCCAGACTTCCTTCGTTTCTCATACTTCGGACATATTACCAGGAGACACCAATCCCTGGAGAAGGACATCATGCTTGGTAGAGTGGAGGATCAGCGAAACAGAGGAAGACCTCCAAGGAGGTGGATTGGCACGGTAGCAGCAGCATGGACTCAAGCACAGCAATGATTATGAGAATAGTGCAGGACGGGGCAATGTTTCGTTCCGTTGTGCATAAGGTCGTTATGAGTTTGTACCAATTCGATGGTACCTGGCAACAACGTAAGCCAGACCACAGCCATCTTGAAGCAGAGATCACGTTTGAGTAATTTGGATTCTCCGCTAGCTAGTCCAGGCTCCAGGACATGTGTAGCAAGGGTGGTAAATCAATAGTGGTGTCATGGTCTCTGCTGGAACAGGACTGAGCATGCTCATGGAAATACAGTAACGGCAATGGGGAGAGATGGCCACATAGGCTGTTTAAGAATGAGGACCAGATGTCCGTGCTGGCTGGGAGGAATCCCCATCAGCCACCTATTTGATGTGTAACGTCTCTCATCTGTGAAACAAGCATACTAGACACAATGAGGCTGTTGTGAGGATCAAATGAGATCAATAAATTTCAACCAATTAGGACAGTGCTTAGCACATAGTAAGCATAAATTGTGTTGTTCTGACTCACAGCAACCA
Organism: Chrysochloris asiatica; assembly: GCF_000296735.1. NCBI lineage: Eukaryota > Metazoa > Chordata > Mammalia > Afrosoricida > Chrysochloridae > Chrysochloris > Chrysochloris asiatica. The sequence goes on along the minus strand of NW_006408523.1, from coordinate 17,518,855 downwards.
TGTATAGGGTTTCCAAGGAATGAATGGGTGGTATGTTTGAACCACTCACCTTGTGGTTAACAGCCCAATGCTTATCCTAGACCACCACACCAGGGCTTCTAAGCATAAATATTAGATATTATTTTAAAGGCAAATACCCTTAAGCATAGTATGTTACAGTACCAGTATATAACATTTGGAGTCCTGGTGTGGCACTGTGAGTTAATGCACTAGACCACAAAGTTGGTTTGAACTGAAAGATCGTTGGCTCAAACTCACCAGATGCTCCTCAGAAACCCTATACAGGGTTGCTATGAATTGGAACCAACTCTACTGCACTGAACAACAATATAGCCTTTATTATTGCTGTTGTTAGTTGTCATTGAGTTGGCTGTAACTTCTTGTGACCCCAACTACAAGAGAAAGAAACATTGTCCGGTTCTGCCTGGTCTCCAGGACCATTGGTAAGCTGGAGTCTATTGATGCAGCTATTGCGTATTTTGAGGGTCTTCTTATAGAGGAGTCTCATCTTCCAGCACCCTATCAGGGAATATTCTGTTGTGCTCTATACGGAATTTTCATTGGCTACTTTTCCAAAGTAATTCACCAAGCCTTTGTTCCTTGTCTCTCTTAGCCTGGGAGCTCCATTGAAGCCTGTCTGCCATGGGTGACCCTACTGGTATTATTTGAAGTATCAGTGCATAACTTCCCAACATCATAGCAACAAGCATGCCACCACAGTATGACAGACTGACAGGTGGTGGAGATTAAGGTTCGCAAACCAACACTAAATCAAACCCACTGCCATCGAGTGGGTTCTGACTCATAGCAACCGTATGTAGGATTTCTGAGACTGTACATTTTTACAGGAGCAGACAGCCTCATCTTCCTCCCTTGGAGGGACTGATGGGCTTGAACTACTGACTTTGCAGTCCAACACCTAACTGACAGTATCACCAGAGGTCCTTCGGGTTAGCAATTGAGAAGCGTATATATGGGAATGTTGGAGACCCAGTAGAATGAGCATTGTTGTAAGACACTAGGCTCTCAGCTGGTAGCACCATCTAGTTCTTCTGGTCTCAGCGTCATGGAGACTGATGTTCACGTGTGTCATTGGTCTGTTGGACAAGTTGATCCTAAGCATTTTCAGTTGTCATCACTCTTCTCTCCTCCACACATGGAGAGACCAATGGTTGCACTTCAGACTGCCACTCAGGAGTTGTTAAGATTCCAATCACTACTCACAAGAGTAGGATGTAGAACAGCGTCTTTGTGGACTGTTATGACAGTTGACCATGGCACCCTCCAAGACTGAGCCCCCAGGCCCAGAAACTTATTCCCTCAATGTGTTTGGCAATGTCGAACAAGTTTTCCATAATTTTACCCCCTGCATGCTCCACCTCATTCACAGATATGTTTGCTGCAAAAGTAAACACCCATGAGCAAATACCCTCTGTCAGAACTTTATATATTCTCCCTCCCACACCCATTCAGCCTGTGTATCTGCCTGTCCATGTATCTACCCATCGATCACCATTGTTGCAGGCTTGTATATATAACAGTATTCACCTCGGCACTAACTGTTACCTCCCACCCCTCCGCAGCATTTTCTACTCAGCTGGATCCGATGATTCACGGCAGTGGCTACACAAAACAGTTACAGGGTTTATTAGGAAACTTAAAAGGTTACAGTTCAGGCCTCTTCTCTCTGGCCCTCAGCCCTTGGCCTGGCCTCTGCTCTGCTCTAGCAATGTTACAAAGCTCTTTCAGGACTGCTGATAAAGGCCCACAGGACACACTACTCCACCACAAGCCTCAGCCTGAAGGCACTCAGCTGTAGCTCCCCAAATTAAGTGCCTGGAGGCACCCCCTCTGCAAGCAAGCCTCTTGCCCGAAGTCATACAGCTCTGCCCGCTCCATGGCCTAGCTAGGAAGCCCACCACTCTGGCTCATGCTCTGGTTCTTGGTTTTGCTGCTGCTGCTTCTTTGCCATTCCTCTAGTGCTTTAGCCATCTGTCCCTGGTCAAGGACGTTCCGTGTGCAGCGGTCTTTGGGTTCAAAGGCTGTGCTCCACTCCTGCCTCTTCCTCTTCGATGGTAGGGAGATACTCTTCCCTGCTCCACCCTGCTGCTGAGATGGCTCATTTTATACCTGCGCTAGAGTTCAAGTTTTTACAATTACAGTGAGCTTTGTTAACATCCACAGCTGAATCATGTTATCAGTATCTTCTCCCACCTTCTCTCACCCAGACCCAGTAGGACAAAAATGTTGTTTGGTGGGAGTTACAGACAATGGCTAGAAGAGACATTAAATCATTCACCACACTGCAACTACTAAACCCTTTACAAGTGCCGCCTCCGTGTCTTCACTTGTCTTCATTCTTCTGCCAACCTCCCTCTTGTATATTGCCTTTCCTGTCACCCAAATTAACATGTGTCTACCCTCTAACCAGCATATTACTCCCCTTCCCTTCCACCCCTAGTAAGCATCAAAGAATGTTTCTTTTAGCATGAAAACCTTCAGGCTTTTTACAATAGTGGTCTCATACAACATTTGTTTGAACTTTTGTATCCTGGTGTGGAGCTGTGGCTTAATGCGCCACACTGCAAAGCTGTTTGAACTGCAAAGTCCGTGGTTCAAGATCACCAGCTGCTCCTTGGAAGCCCTGTACAGGGTTACTATAGGTCGGAACCGACTCGACAGCACTTAACAGCAGTGTCACTGAGCAAAATGTCCTCCAGGTTCACCACGTTATGAGGTGTTTTGTAGATTCATCGTTACTCTCCAGTGTTGCATATATTCCGTTGTGTGTATGTACCAGAGTTTATCCATTTTTCCACTGATGAACATTTACGCTGTCTCCACCTTTTTGCTGTTGTGAACGCTGCTGTAATGCACATGGAGCACACGGATCACTTTGTGTCGCGGCTCGTATTTCTTACACATACCAAGGAGAGGGATTGCTAGGTCATGTGGTGTTTCTAATTCCAACCTTTTGAGGAAGTGATTTTTAAATTCCCATGAATTACTGACAAGAGTTTAAACTTACATAAAAACATTCACTGATGACTTTAGATGGTGAGAGTCTGAACATGAACTTAGAGAAGGGTATTTTAAAGACTCAAAGCTAATGACAGGGCAGCAGAGTGGTTAAGAGTATGGATTTGAGAGTTATTCCTCACCTAAGATCCTGGCCCTTGATCGAACTCCTCTGAGATCTTAGACAGGGTGCAGTTGTCTTGTTGGAATGTTAGGAGGATTCAACAATATATAAAGTACCCATCACGGTGACATATGATGTTGTTGTTATTGTTATGTGTATGTAGAGTCAGTTTCAACTCATAGCAGCCCTATACAGGGTTTCTGAGGCTGTAAATCTGTATGGGAGCAGAAAGCCTCATCTTTTTCCCACGGAACAGCAGGTAGTTTTGAACTGCTGACCCTGAGGTTCACAGCCTGATTCGTAACCACTACACTACCAGAGATCCTTGTGACATATGATAGGTGATCAGTAAATGTTGTTAGGTGTCACTGAGTCGTTCTGACTCATAGCGACCTTGTGCACAACAACACAGCCCGGTCCTGTGCTCTTCTCACAATTGTTAAGCTTGAGCCTGTTGCTGCTACCACTGTGCCAGTCCATCATGTTGGGGGGTCTTCCTCTTTTTTGCTGACCCTCCACTTTACCTAGAATGACGTCCTTCTCCAGAGACTGGTCCCTCCTGATACTTAAGTGTCACCTTCCTGGCTTCTAAGGAAGATTCTGCCTGAAGTTCTTTCACACAGACTTGTTTTTATTAAATATTAAATCATTTCAATAGATATCCCGTTATGGGGATATACAATTTGTGGAATTCTATACTGCTCTCAGGAGAAAGATGAGGCTATCTGCTACTGTAAAGATTTAGTCTTGAGAGTCCCAAGAAGCAGTTCTCCTCTGTCCTAAAGGGTTGCAATGAGTGAGAATCATCTTGTTGACAGTGGATTTGGTATACTATCTAAATGATAAATCCATCACCTATGAGTTTCTCGGAAACCCTACACAGGACTGCTACGGGTCGGAACCGATTCGCCGGCACTTAACAACATCAGTTTCTCAAACTGTGGTGCTTATGTGTTGCTGTGATGCTGGCAGCTTTACCCCCAGTATTTCAAACAGCAGCAGGCTCACCCATTACAGACGGGCTTCAGTGGAGCCTCCAGAGTATGACAGACTAGAAAGCCCTGGTCATCTACTTCGGAAAATCAGCCCGTGAGAGCCTGTGGCTTGTAGCAGAATACTGTCCAGAGTAGCTACATCATAATGACTATGATACGTAAATCCAAGCCAATTCAATAGCAATCAGTTGCATCACACGGAAAGACTATGTATATATTCTGCTATAAACCATTGTTTTGTTAAGTGCCTTCGAGTGGGTTCGGACCCATAGCAGCCCTGTATAGGGTTTTCGAGGAGCGGTGGTGAGCTTGTGGTTCAAACCAACCTTACAGTCCAATCCATTAACCCACAGCGCCACACCAGGACTCCAGCTCTTTCTTTGAGGGTTCATAAATTAAGAAGGTTTAGGTTGTTGTGTGACATTGAGTCAATTCTGACTCTTGGCAGTCTTACAGGACAGAGTAGGACTGTCATCTGTACAGAAGCAGATGGCCACATCTTCTCCCTGGAGCAGCTGGTGGGTTTGAACTGCTGACCTTTCATGTAGCAGCCAAGTACTTCAGCACTACACCATTAGGGCTCCATCTATTATGTAAGAAGCCACTTGTAATTTAAGTGGTTTAATTTGGGGGGCATCTGCCTCTATTTTGTAAGTCTTGTTGCTAGAAGGTCCTGTGGTATCTGCTAGGCACTGAGAGAACTGTTGTCAGTTCTGACTCTAGTGACCCTGTATAGAGTTTCCGAGGAGAGGCTGGTGGGTTTGAGCCACTGACCTTGCAGTTAGCAGTCCACTACTTACACTACAGTACCACACCAGGACTCCGAGAACTGTTAGTATAGTGGGGAATTATGTGAATAAGGAATCTAGACTGTAAACCCCCCCCCAGGAGACACATGGGATTGGCTGACACCGAAGAGTCTGCTTCTAGTAACCAGAACCCCAAAAGAAGATGATGGAGCACTCAGGAAAATGTTATCAAATGTTGGAGAGGATGCTTGTAAAATATTTCATATAAAATTCATCCATCCATTTATATGTTGTTAAGTGCCATTGAGTTGGTTCCAACTCATAGCCACCCTACATAGGACTTCTGAGGAGTGGCTGGTGGGTTTGAACTGCCTACCCTGTGGTTCTAACCAACCTTGTGGTCCAGTGCATTATCCTGCAGCACCACACCAGGACTCCATCCATATATATGTTGTTGTTGTGAAGTGCCATCGAGTCGGTTCTGACCTATAGCAACCCTGTATGGTGTTTCCAAGGAGCAGCTGGTGAGCTTGAACCACTGACCTTGCAGTTCAAATGACTTTGCAATCTGACGCATTAGGCCACAATGCCACACCAGGACTCCATTTCCATATATATGTTGTTGTTAAGTACTGTGGAGTCAGTTCTGACTCATAGTGACCCTGTACAGCGTTTCCGAGGCTATAAATCTTTATGGGAGCAGAAAGCCTCCTCTTTCTCCTGTGGCGCAGCTGGTAGTTTCGAACTGCCGACCATGTTAGCAGCCCAATTCGTAACCACTACACTACCAGAGCTCCTTATCCATATATATAGACTCTCATTTATATAAGCCTATGTATTAAGGAAAATGTACTTTAGATACCTATACCAGTTGCCACTGAACCATATTCAGTTCATGGTGATCCCAAGTGGTCAGAGTAGAATTGTGTTTCATTGACTTTTCAGTGGCTGATTCTGGAGTTTTTCTTCTGAGATGCCTCTGAGTGCACTCAAACGTCCACCCTTTTTATTAGCAACTTGTGACACCCAGGGACTCCTTATTTTAGATGGTGGTGATGGTTGTATGCCGAGTAGGTTCTGACTCATAGCGACCCTGTACAGGGTTTCCGAGGCTGTAAATCTCTACAGGAGCAGAAAGCCTCATCTTTCTCCTATGGAGTGGCTGGTAGATTCGAACTGCTAACCTTTTGGTTAGCAGCCCAGCTTGTAATCAGCTCTGCTACCAGGGCTCACCCATCTTTGAAAGAGTGGCGTACCAGTGAAATCCAGTCTGGAAATGTTTAGATTACTAACTTGTGTGTGTACTTCCTAGAATTTAAGGTTTTCTGCGTATCTGATTTTAACGTAATCAGAATATGGATTGTGGCTGCTACCACTCATGACTAAAATGAAGAATAGGCCAGTGCTTTGGAAAGTATGTTCCTACTGGATGTCAAAAGACCTGGCACTGTCATGTCAAGCTGCTCCAAGCTATGTGACCTTCAGCGAGGTCACCTTACTTTTCTGGGGCGCTTGAAAGGATGAGGTGCCTTCATTGGTTCAACAATTTCTGTTTTGTTTTCTGAGGGGCTGTGCTTTCATTTTTAAGTTCCTACATTCCCCGGCTTTAATTACAGCACTCACCTCTTTTTGTGCTGGGTGAAAAGACAGCCTGAGGGAATTCAGAAAGAAATTCCATACCCTAGAGCTGTGGAGCCCTGAGAATTTAATGAGCCTGAGACTGAGAAAACTCACCTCTAAAATGACAAGGAAAAGTATGTTGTATGTTAAAAAGCCAGTCCAATTTTGTAGCAAGGAGGGGAGTGATTAACTTTTCAGCCTAGGAGCGGAGGTCCCTGGGACCATCAAGGGAGAAGAGCAGAGAGTGGGACCCTACCCAGAGAAGCAATGATGCCTGAGATGGAGGCAGAGACGATGATGTGGAGAGATGGAGCAGCTGGGGACTTTAAACACAGAGAGGGAGAGGGGCTGTGTGTTGATGACCTGGGGTGGGGGGGGGCAGGCTTGTAGTGTATGCCCTTTGGTTGGTTGATGATGCATGGAGGGGACTGTAACCATAGCAATGAAATGATATACGATAGGATGAATATAAAACTAATGTTCTCCCATGTAAACTATCACATAATTCACAATAAAACATAAAAAAAAAAAGCCAGTCCACACAAACACCTGCACATGGATGCTGACAGCAGCTTTATTCATAAATTGTCACAACTGACAAGCAACCAAACTGTCCTTTAATAGGTGGATAAACAAACGGTGGCACAGCTATATAATGGAATTATTATCCAATGGAAAAAATTAAGAGCTGTTAAACTACTACCAAAAGGAATCTTAAATGCGTATTGCTAAGTGAAAGAAAGAAGCTCTGGTAGCATAGTGGTTATGAGTCGGGCTGCTAACCTCAAGGTCGGCAGTTCGAAACTACTAGCCAGTTCCACAGGAGAAAGATGACGCTTTCTGCTCCTGTAAAGATTTACAGCCTCGGAAACCCTATGCAGGGTCGCTATGAGTCGGAACTGACTCCACAGCACACCACTAACACCACCAAGTGAAAGAAGCCAGCTTACATACTATATGATTGGTGCCTGCTATATGACATTTTGGAAAAAGTGAAACTAGAGAGACAGTTCAATGATTAGTGGTTGCCAAGGATCTGCGGGGAGGGATGAGTAGGCGGAGCACAGGACATTTTTAGGGCAGTAAGGAGTCCTTGTGGGGCGCTGTGGGTTAATGTGCCAGATTGCAAAGCCATTTGAACTGCAAGGTTGATGGTTCAAGCTCACCAGCTATTTCTCGGAAACCTTATACTGGGTGGCTATGGGTCGGAACTGACTGGACAGCACTTAACAACAACAAAGCTGTTCTGATTGATGCTGTGATGGTGAACACATGACATGATGCATTTGCACAACACACAGAGTGAGCCTGGTGTACATGATGGGCTATGTGATAATGTCTCATTCAGCTGGCTCTCTAGTGTCATCTTTCCCAGAAGGTCAGCTAATTGCCATTTCATCATTTGTAAAATGACTGTCATAATGTCTATCCCTTAGGATTGTAATGAAGATGAAATAAAATAATATATGCAAAATAATAATAGTCCTGGTATGGTGCTGTAGGATAAGCACTGGACTACAAAATCGGTTTGAACTGCAAGGTGGCAATTCCAACCCACCAGCCTCGGAAAACCCTATACAGGGTCGCTTTGAGTTGGAATGACTCCTCACAGCAATATGAAAAAAAAAAAAAAAAAAAGCGCACACACACACACACAATCTACAGCAAATTTAAAGTGATGGTGATGTGCCATAGAATCGGTTCCAACTCATAGTGACCCTACGTAGGGTTTCCGAGGCTGTAAATCGTTACGAGAGCAGAAAGCCTCATCTTTCTCCCTCGGAGCTGCTGGTAGTTTCAAACTGCTGACCTTGAGGTTAGCAGCCCAACTCATAACCACTATGCTACCAGAGCTTCTGAGTTTACAATAATAGTAGCTATTATCATGAATGGTTATTTGAGCCACATCTGTATGTATTTTGGACAGTTGCGGTAATGTTTACTTTGTAAAAACATTCTCTTCTGATTTTACTGTGACTTTTCATCACCCTTGGCTATCACTATTTGTGTAATATCTGACTCTCCCCACTTACTAAGATCTGTGAGGACAGGGTGGTGTCTTTCTTGTCCAACCCCAAACACATGATCAGCACAATGCCTGCATGCAGTTTCTGTGCTTGTAACCAAGGTACTCTATACCGGCTCCCCATGGATGGCAAATCAAGTCAGAACAGGGATTTGGGCGCAAGAAAGACAAAAATAGGAGGTAAAAACAAGAGCTTTTCCTGAACCTCTTCCCAAGAAGTTACGGTGAAGCACATCCAAGTCAAGATCACCATGTGTAGTAGCGGAAAGAACCCTGGTGGAAGGGAGGGACCTCACCAGCCAGTGTCTTCATTCGTTTCTTTCTAAGGAAGAACTGAAATGGTTAATCTGTGTCTGTGTAGAACTCAGTTTGTACCTGTTGCTTCTCTACTAAATTCATATTCAGCTCCATAAATGGATTAAACTCATACAGCAAGCTTTTGATAAATCCAGTCAGCCAAGCAGAATATATCTGATATACTCCAAAATCAATGTGGTTTCTGTTTGGTTGTTTATTATTTTGGTAAATACCTATGTGTTTACCAAATACATGTTTAAAAAAAAATTGTCAGCATTGTTCCTCTGTACAATTCTGTGAAATTATGTTCATCACGTTGTTTGACCATTGTTGCATGCTGTCAAGTCAGCCCTGATTTATAGCAACCCCATATAGGGTTTCCCATATTCTTGCTAGGAGAGGCTGATGGATTTGAACTGCTGACCTCGCAGTTAGCAGCCCCATGTTCGACTATTACCATTATCCCCTTCCAAATTTTCCCATCACTCTTCACTGAAGCTCAGAGACACGTAAACAATGAGCCCAGTCTCGTGTTCCTTTCCACCAGCCCCCTGGGAACCACTAATACATTTGCTCTCCCCACCTTTTTCTGTTCTACAGATTGCACATGTTGTTGTAAGTGCTGTTGAGTCTGTTCTAACTCACAGCAACCCTGTATGAGGTTCTGAGCAGCAGCAGCTGGTGGGTCTGAACTGCTCACCTTGCAGACCAGTCCTTTTCTTACTGACTTACTCGACTCAGCTAAAACAAATATTTTCATCTGTGAGACAAAGTTCTATCTCTCTGATGGCATGTAGATTTATAGCCTTTCAGAATAATGAAGACATTCTGGTGAGTGTAACAGTTAAGAAATGAGATCACATTCTGAGGGGAAAGGCTGGGTATTTAAAATTCTTTTATCAACTAACGTCTGGCCTAGGACCAGGAAGATATTGTTAATAACATTAAGAACAGCAACATTACCTTCTGAGGTATTGAAGTTAGCATCTTAGCATTACCCTAAGTACAGACTTCCAGACAGAGACTTGAGTTTCCCAATCATTGTCAAATGAGGGTGCCTGCCTCCAAAACAAATTTGATTGCATATTATATTGCTCTCTCAGTCTTGTGTTTCAGTAATGGTGTTGTTCTGTGCCAAGTGGATTACAGCTCGTAGCCATTACACATGACAGAGTAGAACTGCCTCATAGGGTCTTCTACGCTATCATCTTTACCTAAGCACATTGCGTTGTTTTTTTTCCCTCCATGGAGGCTCTTGAACCACCAACCTTTTAGTAAGCAGCCCCGTACTTAACCATTGTGCTAACAGGGTTCCTTCTTTCACGGTACAAGTCTGCGTTTACCAGGTGACACACACTGATAGATAGGTGTGGACTGAAGTCACTGTTGAGTAAGTCTGTGATCTGTATCTTTCAACAGACTGGAAAGAAAAAAAAGTTTCAGGAAGAAAGAAAATCAAGTCACAAAATCTCTCACACCCAAATTGTTTTAAATTATTGAGGAAGACAAAGGTTCTATTAAAAAGTTCAAGGAAATCAACTCTAAACGTTGTAGAAATGATATTTGCTGTGGGTCAGAGTCTAGATTTAGTGACTAATAGAAAATGGAAATACTTAAGTATGAATAAGTAAACGCGTTTTTAATCAGGATTGCTAAATCCTTTCAGAAGTTTCAAAATGGCTTGAATTGATGTAGACATAATTCACCTTTTACCTGCCTGGGTGATTTATCCTTATTTGTCAGTACAGTGTGTACACGGGTATGTGCTCTTTAAATTAATCCATATAGCACAGAGCTGTGGTGTACTTCTAACATCTTTACCCGCAACTGACTTCTACTAATAAATAGTATTTTTAATGAGTGGTGGTGCTTTATTTATTTCATAAAATAAAACTAAGTATTTTTATGAAAACTCTCAACCCATTTCTTCAGGGATATATTTATAAGAAGAGTACCACTGAAGCATGGTTTCAGGAAAGCAGACAGCCTAAACTTTAGTGGGATAGGAAAGAGAAACAAAAAACACCCTACCACTATAGAATAATCATCCTACAATACTGTCCACCAAGTAGACAATTTTCTAAAACTGCTCTTTGAAGTAAGAGAATGAAAATGATCCATCTGATGCCAATTTACTGTAGCACCTTCGAGATACGTGACAGAAGACAAATGCTACCCATTTGCAATCTACCAAGCACTCTGCTTGTTTCATGCGTAAGATCTGATTAAAACATAAAAACAGAGCTAACTGGAGACATCTAGGTTATTCTTTTGAGATGTGAGGCATGATAAGTAACTATGTTGCTGTTGTTGACAGGTGCCGTCGAGTCGGTTCCCACTCATAGTGACCCTGATATAGGGTTTCCCGGGAGCCGCTGATGGGTTTGAACCACCAACCTTTCAGTTAGCAGTCCAGCGCTTATACTACAGAGCTACACAAAGGCTCTGCTGTAACTATAGTTACTTTCATAAAGAATTTAAGTCATTTGGCCACGTCTTTTCTTTAAACATGTGCACTTCACTATCGCCCCCTTTTGGATTGACTGGTTTTTAGGCCCGATGTTTCTCTTTCTTACTCACACTAACCCTGCTGTTTCTGCCATTGTCCCTGAACACAGCAATGGTCCCAGAGAGCCAGGGCTCCAACACAGGAAGAGGTGGTTCCCTCTAGTTTTCCACTGTTCCTCTGAGTTCCCTCTGATTTCCCACAAAGCTAAGAGTAAGAGAGATGACACAGAAGTTTCCATACCAATGGCAGATGGAGGTAGAACTTGCCTTGGTAGTCCCTCATCCATCGCATATGCTGCTTCCTGCGTCACTAGATGGAGGCCCGGGACCAGGTCACTACACTGTCACTGATGTGGCTGAACCTCACAGAAGCCTGCCTGTGCCCAGAACGTGAGTCCAGGGTGCAACAAAGCAGAGAAGGGACTGAATCTCTGGGCCAGCACAGGCAGTTCATGGTATCCAAGTGCACTGGATCATGTGCCTGTGTTAGTGTGGGTAGGGCTGGGTGGGGGGGAGCCGATCTTGAGCCTGGTCTTCCCCCTCCTTTACCTCTGACTTTTCCCTCTTCTCAGTGTGTCTCTATCCCATTCAGCTTTTGCTCTGCACTGATGACAGCCCGGTAGGAAATGTTATTATTAGGTGACATCAAGTCAGTTTTCATAGCACCCCTTGTATAGGGTTTCTAAGGAGAGGTTGGTGAGTTTGAACCGCTGATCTTACGGTTCAAACGGATCTTGCGGTCCAGTGCTTATCCTACGGTGGCATGCCAGGGCATAGTGCCCACCAGTGTTTACATTGTGATGGCAGTCCCTGAGCAAAAAAAAAAAAAAAGTTTGCATCCCTTCTTTTTAAAAAAAATTTTCTTTAGGGAAAAAACCATGAGAACCCACATAGTTCGTCACGCCTCATTTCTTTCTCTGGGGTGAATGCTTCTACCTTAAAAGGATTTCCTTTGGCTCTCACTGCAAACTATTTCAGGTTTTGTTTTCAATAGCATTGTTTTCCTCTTGTAATAGGATTTTTTACATTCTTCTTTGTATGGTGACCTTCCCAAAGGAGGGACAGTCTCATTTATCTTTGCATCTGCTCCAGTGATCAGCAAAGGACTGTAGCCGCCACCAAGGAGGTGCTAATAGGACTCTGTCATTGTTAAATGCTAGTTTACATCTCTCTAGTCGATTGTAGTGCAAAGATGCCATATTTCATCTCTGACTTTTTGTGGCCCCTTGAACCATGATCCACACTTATTGTTATAGTGTGCCATCAAATTGATTCCAAACCATAGTGACCCTACAGCAGAGAGTAGGAACTGCCCAGTTAGGGTTTCTAGGCTTTACTCCTTATAGAAGCAGATCTCCAGGTCTTTTCTCCCACAGAGCTGCTGGTGGCTTTGAACCACTGACTTTTGGGTTAACAGCCAAGCATTTAACCGTTGTGCCACAAGAGCGCTCACTGAGCTATACATGGCAGGTGTACCTATCTGTACATTGCCAAGACAAAGGCAACCTTCCCTTCTCTAACTGCTGTTGTTAGGTACCGTCTGCTTAGTTATGATTCATAGCGACCCTATGCATGGTCCTGCGCCAACCTCACAAACGTTGCCACACTTGAGCCCATTGCTGCTGCCACTGTGCCGGTCCATCTCGCTGGGGTCTTCCTCTTTTCACTGACCCTCCACTTTACGAAGCAGAATTATCTCATGCTATAGGTCCTAAGTATCAAAGACAAAGTCTCATTATCCTGGCTTCTAAGGAGCATTCTGGCTGGACTCCTTCTAACACAGATTTGTCTGTTTTTCTGGTATTCTATGGTACTTTCAATATTCTTCTCCAACACCATAACTAACCAAACCAAAGTCCACTGCCATCAAGTTGAATCTGACAGTTGGCCTAAATCAGGAGTCGGGAACATCCAGTCTGCGGACTAGATAAAGCCTGAGAAATCATTTGTTCTGGCCCACCAAGGCAACCGCAGTTCCAGCCATCACATTGTTGTTAAGTGCCATTGAGTCGGTTCTGACCCATAAAACCCTGTATAGGGTTTCTGAGGAGCAGCTGGTGAGTTTGAACCACCTACCTTGCGGTTCAAACCAACCTTGCAGTCCAGCACATCACCTTAGGAGTTAGTTAATTGTTTGACCAAATATAGCAGGCTAATTTTTAAGTTGATAATTTTGTATGTCTCGTGAATGTTACAAACGTTGATAGAAAAAAGGATCACCATCTTTGGCCTAAATAATTTTCCTTTTGGAACAGTCAGTGGATGCAAAGCGCTGTGAGGTAGGCTGCCTTGAGTCTGGAGACCTTAATGAGTCTGATTATAATTTGATTAGAGTCCTGATGTGGCACTGTATTTTAAGCACTGGATGGCTAATTACAAGGTTGGCAGTTCTAACCCACCAGCTGTTCCTCAGAAACCTTACATAGGGTCGCTATGAGTCAGAATGCACTTGTTGGCACTTAACAACAACAACAACAACAAGAAACAGCAGTCCTGTTGTGGCGCTGTAGTTCAGCACTGGACTGCTTAAGCATGGGGTCGGTCGGTGGTTCAAACCCACCAGCCACTCCTTTGAAAACCCTATACAGAGTTGCTATGAGTTGGAACCAATTCAACGGCACTTTAACAACTACTGTGTTTGCTTAGGATCCCCTCTTTCCTTTCAAGATTCTAGGGAGAAATAGTAAAGCAATGGCTATAAAAATACTTTGAAAAAATGTCTAAAGCATTATACAGACACAAAGTTATTGACTTCCTTTACAAGTTCCAATTGCAAAAGCTGAGAGTGGGCATTTAGTGAGTGTTGTTGGCCGGTGGTGTTAAGTACTGTTTACTTGCCACTGTCTCACAGGTATGAATTAGGAGCTGCTCTGTTCATTGGATGGGCAGGAGCCTCGCTCTGCATAATTGGCGGTGTCATCTTTTGCTTCTCAATCTCTGACAACAACAAAACACCCAGGTATGAAAACAAAAATGACCTGTTAGGAAAATACAGCACTGTTTTAAAATATGACATGTAGAGGAAATGACATAGTTCCTAAGATTCTTAGAAAACTCAAAACTCCAGAAATGGAAACTGTTAGGAATATAGTTAAGATAAAGGAAAAAACAAAACAACAGCATATCATTATTATATTCTAAAGCTGTTTTGTGAGTCGAAAATTCATTTGAAAGTCTGAATGTATTTCTACTGAAGATCATCTGTGAGGGGGGATGAGCCCTAAAAAAGTAATCCCCCAAATTAATGAACACATTAAAAACATAGGTCTTCAGGTAAAGGTGTATTCAGTCCCTGTGTGGTGAGATGGTTAGAGTCCCTGCAATAGTGCCTCAGAAGAAGGACCTGGCAATGCATTTCCAAAAAAAAATCAGCCATCAGAAACCCTGTGGGGTACAGTTCTACTCTGACACACCTGGGGTCACCATGAGACAGAATCTAGACAGCATCTGGGTTGGGTTTTTTAAAAAAATTCTTCGCTATGGCCATATCACAATTTCACAGAGACAGATATTGATGAAGGTTACTACTAAGTTCCCTGGGTTTCAGGAAAGTAAGTTTTGAAGATGAATGACGGACCACATGAACAATCCCTGGGTTTCTTCTGCAGAGATTTTATCACTTAAACTAGAAAGGGCAATGAAATCTGTCTTGGGCTTAGGGAAAGGAAGACAGTTTAACTAAAAGTAATCAGGGGTCCATTGAGACTTCTCTGTTTAGAGAATTTGAGGAAATGGGTTTCTCCCCTTTTTGTTTGCCCTGTATGCAAAAGATAATGACCCACTGGTTTTATTTTTTTGCCTTTCAGAATGGGATATGCTTACAATGGGGCCACATCAGTCATGTCTTCTAGAACAAAATACCACGAAGGAGATTTTAAAACCACAAACCCTTCAAAACAGTTTGATAAAAATGCTTATGTCTAACAGAGCGCCACTGCAAGCTACATCGAGTTGGTTATTAAAAGGGAACTGTTCACAAAATGATTCCATCAAGGTCCTCCTATCATTAACACCCCAAAACGATTTTTTAAATATGAATTGGAAGAATTTATTGATTGTGTGGATGTAAATGTTCTTACTCAGTTGTATATGAATCATTTTCTGTCGTGGCTTTCTATAAAAAAATAAACAGGTTATTTACAGGATTTGTATACATATATTTTTTATACACTTATAAAACATGTGTTTAGTACCAGAATTTCAAGCTTTCCTGTTCATACACTGAAGTCTTTGCCCTTCTTCTATAAGTTACTTTTCATTCATGTATTAAATGAAAGGTGTATAAGGAGTCGTTGTACTGACTCACAAACACCCTGTCTGTATAGGGTCTCTGAGGCTTCAAATCTTCTTGGAAGCAGAAAAGCCTCATCTTTCTCCCGCAAAGTGGCTGGCGGGCTCAAACTGCAGACTTTGTGGTTTGCAGTCCAGTACTTAACATATGGAGCCACCGTGCTCCACATAAGGAGTGGAGTCTTGTGATCTTATGAGACTGTTCCTCAAAAGGTGTTCAGGTAAATGGATATATTCCTGACTGCATCCAGTCTACCTTGAGTTTCTTACAGGTATGAGAATAAAGGCAGAAGGACAGGGAAACAGGACTAAGGTTTTGCGCCCTTACTTCCCACTCCACTCCTACCTTAAGTTGCTGCTTTAGCTTCTCTAGCCCACAAAGCAGAGTTCTGAGGTAGAACAGGAGCTGAAGCCAGGATGCCAGGAACGGCTGGCTTTGGAACCCAGAAAAGAAATCCTGGAGACCATAGGGCACCTTTCTCATTCAGAATGGTGGGGCTGAGTTCCAGCCTATCTCTCAGGTCCTGTGTATGGAACTTTCTGGATTACTGTGACACCATTATTCCAGGCATGGAAGGTGCTCCAGTGATTTTTGAACAAAGAAAATATATTCCTAGAACCAGTCCTTTTAGACCACGTGCATAGAGGAAACAGTAACCCCAATTCACAGAGCACTGATCCAAATATCTTACACACCTGACCGCTCTGTGCAGTAATCATTATTATTATCTTGAATTTACAGTTGAAGAAATTTAAGCCAGGAGTTTTAGGTAACTTGTTACAGTTACCTAATTTTAGGACTTTGAACACAGGGAGCCTAGTATAAAATACATGGTTTATAAGCTTAGAAGCCAGGATGGTGAGACTTCGTCTTTCATATTTCAGACGTGTTATCAGGAAAGGCCAGTCCCTGGAGAAGGACAGTATGCTTGGTAAAGTGGAGGGTCAGTTAAAAAAAAAAAAGAGGAAGACCGCCCAAAGAAACGGATTGGCACAGTGGCAGCAGCAATGGGCTCACGTGTAGCAACATAAGGGAGGATGGTGCAGATGGGGCAGTGTTTCATTCTGTTGTGAACAAGGTCAGAACTGACTCCATAGCACGTAACAACAGCAATAAAGTTTTAGGTAGGACTTGGTATCTATCTTATTTACGACCAAGAACTTTCTAATATGAGTCACAATATGGGTAACTACAATAAGGCTTAAAAGGAAATCACATTGTTTTCTGTGAGAAGAAAAAGAAATTGACAAATCTGTTATATTTTTAAAAAATACACACAAAACTGTAACCTAATAGTTGAAATGTCTTATCCAAAGATACAAGTGGACTGAAAGACATCACAACTGAGCTGAAGAAGTTAATTTATTGAGCAGAAATATAAGGTAATGGTCTAAAGAATAAACCAAATCTATTAAAATTAAATTTAAAAAATATTAGATAGCACTAAAGGATAAAATGAAGACTTACTTGGGTTTACTTAGTAGAAGTTTACCTCATATATCCCCTAACCTTTTCCATTCAAGAATGAAGATATGGCCGACACAGAACTTGGAATAGAGAACCACAAATGAATGTCCCTGGCAAGTTTTTAAATAACTCAGTTTCTCCAGTTTTTGTTGGATAAGAATTTATAACAATAACTACACTTCAAAGTTGTTGTAATTAAATGAACTAAGCATGCATGTTAAGGAGAAAAGGCAGGTAGCTTAAGAAATATCTGTTGAAAGAATGAATCAGTGAGCCAAGTGACCCCTGGACCACCTTAGGCACATGTGTTACTGTTTATCTCTGCCCTACCCTATGAAAATTTAATCTGGTGTTTATTAAACCTTTTGGAAACATACATATAAAGTTAGTATATTTGTATAAAAATGGCTGGAGGAGGAGGAAGAGTCCTGGTGTGGCGCTGTGGGTTAATGTGCTGGACTGCAAAGTCAGTTTGAACCTCAAGGTTGGTTCAAGCTCACGAGCCGCTCCTTGGAAACCCTATACAGGGTTGCTATGTGTCGGAACCGACTTGATGGCACATAACAACAATTAAAAAAGCTGGACGAATTTCTTGGGAGTAGGGAAGTTGTTGTAGTGCCGTAGAGTCAGTTCTGACTCATACGGCCCTGTTATAGGGTTTCCAAGGCTTTAACTCTTCGAGGGAGTAAAAGGTCTCATCTTTCTCCAGAGGAGCAGCTGGCGGGCTTAAACTGTGGACCCTTGTGGTTCGCAGTCCAGTTCTTGGTAGGGATATGCTACAAATAAAAAGGATCCTAGAAGGGGGAGAAACAGATAAAGATTCATTCTCACATTAGTTCAGGATGTTGTATGGCATGAATACCAAGGCAAGATTGTCCTTTAGTACAGATCCTAATTAATTTAACTCAGAAACAAATTTGCCAACGCTTAGCCAGAATCACCTCTAATAACTCAGCCAAAGTCACAGTGATGTAAGGTGGGCTTTACTCAATAGGTTTGCAAAATAAAGAGATTCTAAACCCAACATGTGTTACTTTTCATTAAAATGTCACTTTTGGGGAGGAAACAGTACAGATAGTAACACAAAGTATAAAAATGAAAAAAAGTTGATACAAATTTCCTGACCTTGACAATGTCACTGTTCAAGCACATAACTAAATCAGTTCTGAGGTATCTCAAATATGGGTAGGACATAAAAAAAAAAAAACTACAGACATATGAATTTGGTAGTGATTCCAGCTTTTCTATTGATATTCAGCTAAACTAATTGGCCATAAAGTCACTACATTTCATTCATAAAATATCCAAAGTAAAGATCGTTCTGCTTGAACTAGTTTTAAAATAATCATTTTAATCGCAACATGCTAACAACAGCTCAGTGCTGCACATGAGGACAGTACCCTAGAAAAAAACGTGCTGAAAGGCAGATCTCGCTAAACTGTGACCCTTCTAAACTTCCTTTTCCATGGGGAAAAAAAGATCGACTGAAATTTTCGCTGATTCCACTGATTGAATTTTAAAGATACCAAACAGAATTTTATAACAATTCCAATATGTGAGAACTTATATAAGTAGATATTTTTTTTAAGTTTTCATTCAAACCCAAACCTGCTAGAAGTTTAAAAAAAAAAAAAAGAAAGAAAGAAAAAGTCACTTAAAAATCAGTTTAACAAAAAAAAAAACTTAAGAGCTAGAGTACCAATCTGAAGAAAAAACTTTCTTATGACTTCAAGTAGCAGACGTCTTCAAACCTCTATCTGCTTCAAAATACTGTGGACAGTTTATTTCTCAATACTGTGCGGACGCCATTCGAGAGATCCTGTTACTGAGGGGAATACTGCAGGGCATGATCGTCACAGCCGTGAAAGCAGGTTACTGCCATACTGCGACGCTGAAATACTGCTGGCTTCTGAAAGCACCTTGTGCCATTCATTTGGGATTGTAGTTACACATCTGAAGAGTCGCTCCAATCAGTCACAGTCACTAAGCTGCTTTTTAATGTGCTTGACTCATTTTCTTGAAGGCCTGTGGGAGGAAAGAGAGAGAGAGAGAGGAAGGGGAGACCCCATGATGAAACAAGTACATTGCCAGGTCTGTAAAAATCCGTGGTGTCACATTCTAATCTATGACTCTGTGCAGCTAACCTCATAATGTTGTTGTTGTTGTTAAGTGCCATGGAGTCCATTCCGACCCATAGCAACCCTGTATAGGGTTTCCAAGAAGTAGCTGGTGAACTTGAACCATCGACCTTGCAGTTCAAATGGCTTTGCAGTCTGGTGCATTAACCCACAGTGCCACACCAGGACTCCTCATAATGAGGTGACTATAAAATCGGGCCACAAAGCAGCCGTACTGCTAGGAGACATCACAGGCTCCTTCCCCAGTACTCAGCACAAGGCCAGAAGGGTGAATGTGCTCAGTCCATGTTGTTGTTGTTGTAGTCGTTACTGACCGTATGTGAATAGATGATACAGGAGTGGAGGAGAAATAGGAGGAAGTGCTAATCGATCTTGTAGGGTTGTTGTTGTTGTTATGTGCCGTGGAGTCGGTTCTGACTCATAGTGACCCTGCATAGGGTTTCAGAGGCTGTAAATCTCCTTAGGAAGCTCATTTGAAAACGGCTGTGATTTTAAGCCCTGAAAGAGCGCTGAGTGGAGAATGCCCCTGAGTCTGACTTGAGGAAGGGTCCCTTTGAAGGATGTGGGGTCCTGGCACTGAATGAGGAGATGTGTACCGTGGGCCCTGAGTACTGACCAACTAACATGTAAACATGGTTTTATGGTTTTCAGTGATTAGAATCAACCTGAAGACACAGCACAAACAACTTAATGACGGTGACAGAACAGAAGGTAAATGTCCTAACTTGGCTACTTACATGTAAAAGCACAGCCCATGGGGGGAGTGGTGGGGAGAGGCAGGGATGGCTTCATCTACAAACAGGGGCGGCTGGCAGGGGATGCCAGGAAATGCAGAGATCAGACAGACTTCCAGGCACTCATTTAAAATTGCAAAGAGAAGGGGAAGGAGAGGTGTGGCAGGTGCTGAAAATGAACCGAATCCTCACCAATCTCACCAGGACATCAAAGGGCAATGTCTAAAGTTGATGAATCAAAAAACAGTATCCTTCTGACTAGGGTCACCATTGTTAGTCACAGACAGAATGGGAGAAAAATATGGAGAACTAAAGTTCTTTTGGGGAAAGAAAAAAAAAGCCAGATAAACAGGAACTTCAGAAAGCAAAGGGCTCCCTGGGACTACTGCCCTGAGACGCTCTTTAAATAAAAACTGAGCCTGTCCCCTGAGATCTAAAGCTGAGTGCAGGCATTTTGAGAGCCTTAACTGACCACTGCCTGAGCCCTCCCACACACCTCACTTCACCCCCCTTTTCCTGTTAGTGATCGATCTCTTACCTATATGCTTTGAAAATGTTAATGATCATCTAGGCTGGAATGAAGCCTGGAGTCCTGGTGTGGCGCTGTGGGTTAATGCGCCAGACTGCAAAGCCTTTTAAACTTCAAGGTCGGCAGTTCAAGCCCAATAGCTGCTCCTCGGAAACCCTATACAGGGTCGCTATGGTTTGGAACTGACTCAAGGGCACTGAACAACAGGCTTGAAGCCTAGTTCCCCTTCTGTGGCTTCTAAGAAGAGGAACCACCAGTTCAGGAAGCACTAAACTTTCTGATAGGCTTATGGTCCAGGTGTGCCGCTGTAGGATAAGGAACTTGATTGCAAGGTCAGTTTGAACCTTAAGATCAGCGGTTCAGTCTCATGAGCCACCGCTCAGAAATCCTATGGGGTCGCTATGAGTCATCTGACTCAATGACACTAACAACTACAGCAACATTGGGACAGCTGATCATCTTGTAAACTAGTAATGGAAACCAGAATGATGAGATTGTAGCCCACCCACATGTATAAATATGGCTTCCAAAAGCTGTTTCCTCGGATACCATCCCTCTTTATTACGGGGCTCCCAGGAACCAGCTTCCTGACAATAAAGGCATTTCTCTCTCTTTATCTGTGATGTTTGTGAGTTGGGCTCAATGGCTCCAAAGCATCGAACCTATAGTCATGAGCTGACAAAATCCCTGTTTAACAAAATAACAGCAACACATAAAATAAAAGATATTAACCTAAAGATCAGTACCTTGTGGTGCCATAGGATATGCACTCAACCACAAGGTTGGTTTGAATGGTAAAGTGCAAACTCACCAGCCACTCCTTGAAAATCCTATATAGATAGGGTTGCTATGAGTTGGAACCAACTCAACAGCACTGGACAATAACAGTATCACTGAACAATGTGTGTGGAAACCGTCAAACAGGAAGCTAACTTCCTGGGTACATTTTCACCAAAAACTCCAAGTTCTTTTCAAACAGGGAAGCCAAAAGGAGCCGTGGCATAAGCACCTTGCTCGGAGACGGAAGTGCCCCCCAGGAGCACTAATGCAGAACTGAGGAAAGACAGCGTAGGCGCTGAGAGGGGGCACGGAGCAGCCCTTCTGCACACTCCACTGTGGCCACGTGCAAGAATTACATGGAGCAAACTATTAACATTTCCCCAAAAAACTAACCATATGAAGAGTTAAGTTTCTACATTAGGTAAAAGAAACACACTGGTAGAGCGATGGGTAAGGTCGTGATTGCAAACTGTAAGTCTGGCAGCAGTTCTGTGGAAGAAAGACGTGGCGTTCTATTCCTGTAAACACTGTTGCTGTTGGTGTGAAGTGCCATCGAGTCGGTTCCAACTCACAGCAACCTGTCATAGGGTATCTGAGGAGCAGCTGGTGAGTTTGAACCGCCGACCTTGTGGTTCAAATCAACCTTTCAGCCCATCATGTACACTGCAGAGCCACACCAGGACTCCTGACCATAAAGATGGCAGTCTAGGGAATCCTATAGAGGCAGTTCTACTCTTCTATGGGGTCACTATGAGTCGAAATCAACTCAAAGGCACCCCAACATTATCCCCACAAGAAGGTGCACGGCAACCAACCATCTGAACAAATTGTTTCATTTGCAATTTATTCCATTTGGCTGGTGTGGCGCTGTGGGTTAATGCGCCAGACTGCAAAGCCGTTTGAACTGGCACCAGCTGCTTGGAAACCCTACACAGGGTCGCTATGGGTCGGAATCAACTCGACGGCACTTAACAACAACAACATAATGCTATATGTAAAAGGTTTTCTGAAAAGGTAAGAAAATATTCAACAAATGAATACCACGGGCTTCAAATGTTTGTGGGAAAATGTGGAAAAGATAATTTGGGTACAATTTACAAGGGAAATCTTGTTGGAAAGGTAAGAAACTATTCAACAAATGAATACCAGGGGCTTCAAAAAGTTTGTGGAAAAATAGAACGAAAAGATAATGGAATTTTTCCACAAAGTTTCTGAATCACCCTCGTACATAAAAATTAGAAGAACGGTGTCCTTCAAGAACAAGATTAGATAACTCCATTTCTATGAGGCACCTGCATGAATAGAATATGTGCATGGGTGTTTTCAAAAGTAATTTTTAAATATTTTTAAAGATTAAGCCTAAAATTAAGTAAAAATAATAATAAAAGTCAGAAAGGTGTACATACTTGGCACCTAGTTTTTAAATATCATAAAAAAGTATCAAGCCCTTTGTTATGTCGATAGCATTGTCTGATGATATATTGCATACGTAACGTAGCAGTCAAGATATCAAACGATGTACTGCATTAGGCATATCTGCTGCACAAGGACTAAGGTGAGCCTGACCAAGCAATGGTATGTTCATAGCCTCACATGTATGTGAAAATTGGATAATGAGTAAGGAAGACCGTAGAAGCATTGGTGCATTTGAGTTATGGTGTTGGAGAATATTAAAAAGTACCATGGATTGCCAGAAGAACAAACAAATCTGTGTTCTAAGCAGCCAGAATGCTCCTTAGAAGACCAAGACTTTGTCTCTCATACTTCAGGCATATTATAAGGAGTGACCAGCCCCTGGAGAAGGACATCATGCTTGATAAAGTGACAGGTCAGTCAGTGAAAAAGAGGAAGACCCCTAACGAGATAGACTGGCATAGTGGCAGTAACGGGCTCAAGCATAGCAACGACATTTTGTTCAGTTGTGCCTAAGGTTGTTGTAATGCAGTGCTGATTTGACAGCACCTAACTACAACAACAACAAGGAGCTCTGGTAGTGTAGTGGTTACGAATCGGGCTGCTAACCTCAGGGTCAGCAGTTCGAAACTACCAGCTTTTCCACGGGAGAAAGATGAGGCTATCTGCTCCTGTAAACATTTACAGCCTCTGAAAGCCTCTACAGGGTCACTATGAGTCAAAACTGACTCTATGACACATAACAACAACAACATCAGCTCTCTCGTAACTGACACATGACCTGTCATTTTTTTGACTTGTGTGACATAAATAGTGCACACGTCGTTTAACAAAAAGCTCTGGATTCCATGTTGTTGTTGTTGTCGATTCTGACCCACAGCGACCCTGTATAGGGTTTCTGAGGAGCAGCTGGTGAGCCTGAACCACTGACCAAGCAGTTCAAACGGCTTTGCAGTCTGGCACCTTAACCCACAGTGCCACACCAGGACTCCCTGGATTCCACAGAGGAAAAAAAAATTAACTGAATTTATGTGAAAAAAAGGTAAGAGTGAGTACCACTAAAAGACCCTGTCAACACATATAAGCTACAACAGCAAAGTATGAATTTATGAAGAGAAAATAAAATACAAAGAACTGGGATATGGACTGAGCTTTTATAAAACACAAGTGCAGCCAACCTTCTCCCTTCAGCACAGTAAGATTTGATGCACCCCAGGCATTTGTTATGTGGATAGAATTTGGTTCATTCTTCACAACTGGACGTTCCTTCCTTTCTTTCTCCACGTTCTTCCCCACAGACTTTTCTTCCTCTGAGGATGAGATGTCCCAGTCATCATCATCCACATCTGCACACTAGAAGAAAGACACGGAAAATAAAGCTTCTTCACAAAAAAAAGCATGAGTTTGAACTCTGAAGTATTTTGTTGGTTTGACTTAGCATCAGAAACCGAAATAAGTTGGGAACCTCCAAAGGACCCTAAGTCTGGAAGTCCATGTTTTGAAAGCTGAGGGAACCACCACATTTCCATTTCTTGCCATGGAAATGAATGCTTCCTGTTCTACCAATCACGATTTTAGAAAATTCAAAAAAACTACATTGTAATCATCTGAAAGACAGGCTGTACCCCAAGCAGGATCTGGGGCAGCTCCACGGCTCTTCAACCTCTGTGATAACAGACCACCTAACCATAGGATAAATCACAGAAGGTTCTGGAAACAGACTTTAATGTTTCTTCCTTTCCACAGGAAGGAACACCAGCTGTAGAAAGAAACATCAGTTCTCTCTTAACTGACACATGACCTTTAGTCATTTTTTGACTTGTGTGATATAAATAGTGTTAAAGAATAAAAGCCGTTTAACAACAAGCTCTGGATTCCATACAGGAATGAAAATTTAACTGAATTTATGTGAAAAAAAGGTGAGAGTGAGTACCACTGGAAGACCCTGCCAACACATATGAGCTACGCCCAAAATACAACATGAACTTTGTGAAGCCCCCCCCACCACATACTAAGTATTATGAGTTCTTGCTCTAATATCTTTGATGGATAGGAAAAATGCAATACTTATAACAATTTCAAGGTAAAAATCTGTTTCTACCATATTAAATATTTACATCGGTTTTTAATTTCACTATGAAAAATATAATTATTAACATGCATTTGCATTCATAAAAAGATTAATTTATCCATGTATTGTTGTTGTTGTTGTTAAGTGCCTTTGAGTCGGTTCTGACCCATAGAGACCATGTATAGGGTTTCTGAGGATAGGTTTTCTGAGGAGGCGCTGATGAGCTTGAACTGCTAACCTTGCAGTTCAAAGAGACTTTGCAGTCCAGCGCATTAACCACAGTGCCACACCAGGATTCCATGTATACTAAGCAAGAAAAAGCGATTTTACCTTTAGTTCTTCTTGTAATTCTTTTTTGATGAACGCCTCAGCAACATTAATTCCACCAACCGGTTTATTAACATTTCTGTTATTTGACACTGTTCTTTCAACTTTTTCAGTTAGTGTTTTAATAGATGTTCCTACAGGACAATAAAAATGAGTCAGTGAACTTTGAAAAAAAAAATGTATGCAATAAAATTTTACTCAAAGGCAAAAAAAAATGTCAGTAAAGCGTTTTTCATTTTTTACCCATCTTTAGGTCTACAATAAGCTTAACAGCCAACTTAGAAAGAGTCTAAGTTTTGTAAATCCAAATGTATTATTACAATAAAATCAATGGGCATGTTTTGGGGTTGAGAACAAAGTTACACTGAACACTTATTCTTTCTTAAAACTCATAATCCTTCAGACTTTGAACTATAAAAAAGATTTTAAGTCAAAGAAAAATAGCCTCATAGAAGTATGTGATCAGAGACTTTCATTTCTTGGGTTAGCCTGCATGAATAGAATATTCATGGGAGTAGTTTTAAAAACAATATTTATACTGCAGCCCTCAATGCTTCACACTGAGGTGTGAAACCTAGAAAGGATTTCTTTGTAATTCGGTCAGGAATACCCCAAGCACAAGACAACCTTAGTTATCTCTCTAAATAGTGTCTTTCCTAAATCTGAGCTTCACAGCTTTAAACCAGTGCTTCCTGGCTGCTCATACACAAACCAGTTCCCCATGGTACTGAATCTGTGGGTGTGGGGGTCAGAGTATTTTCATTCCTATAGAAGAGGTCCTAGAGGAAACCAGAAAACCAACCAAACCCTCTGCCACTGAGTCAATGCCAACTCACAACAACCCCACAGCGTAAAGGACAACTGCTCCGTAAGAGTTTCCAAGACTGGCAATATTTTCAGAAGCACGTAGCCTCATCTTTCTCCCACGCAGCAGCTGGTGGGTTTGAACCACGTGTTCTTACAGTTAAGATCCTCGATGCTTAGCCAGGGCTCCTTAAACACTGACCAGCTTTGGTGAAGGCCCTCAGCAGAATGTGGCTCAAGTCACTATGTGCAAGATGCTGGAGAGGAGTTTTGGGTCAATGAGAAGCAAAGTCTTAGCTCTTAATATCTCCCCAAAGGCTCAGAGACACAAACATCAAACTCGTTCTAACAGGATATGCTGTGGTTAACAGCTGTGAAAGAGGACAACAGAGCAGGAGAAGTGAGGGACAGATTCAGGAAGAGACTGGGGTAGGCCTGTGGAGAAGAAAAGGGTTGAGGGCCAAGGGAGATCCGACTATGCGGAAAAAACATAGTAAAACTCCCACCAACTGTCCTAAATACTGACGGGGCTCTCCTGGGACGAAGTGTTCCCACACCAAAATAAAACCGCTTAGTTGCTGTTGAGTTGGTTCAAACTCACGGCGACCCCCATGTGTTATATAATATAACGATTCCAGAGGGTTTTCTTGGTTATAATCTTTATGGAAACAGATTTTCAGGCCTTTCCTCCATGGTGCTGCCAACTTGGTTAGGAATGATTGGTAGTATTATTCAACAGAGGTCCGCTCATTCTTCCACAGTCCAATGTGAAGGGGGCCCTATCATTCATTCTCCACCATGGTTCTCAGATCTCCTCCTCTCCTCCATCTCAGCATTCCCCCTCTACGTCTCTTTGGGTCCTGTTACTAATCACTCCTCACTTCATGTACTGAACACACTGACGACACCACTTGGCCTTCTTCTGCTGCCCGAGTCCATCTTCTTAGGCAATTCAGTGTCAGGCCTACAGCTGCTGGGGTTCAAGGGAAAAGTAGAATTGGACATAGACATTCGGGAATCCTCAGTGTATGGGCAGTAGGGAAGAGGGAGTAAATCCAAGCCAGAGCCTCTCTTACCTGTGTCTATGGTCCTGTGTAGGTGTCGCCCTTGCGCAGCACGTTCCCTCCTTCTCATTAAAAACACCCAACCTTGATCTCATCTATCAACTACACCTTACTTATAGGTCAACTATGGCCCCGAAGTCACTCTTACCACAAGCATGCGCACAAGCTCTATTTCTGTCATGATTCTTCTATTTCGTGGAGAAAAAGGAAACTTACCCAATCTCCTATAGGATCACACTTCCATCTCAATTGGCCTTTCATTGATGAACACTCATGCCTCTCACATCTTTAGAAGCAAGTAGCTTCCACTGCTCCATGTAATCCTGGCCCTCTCTCTTCCTGTCATGCTGACCTCTAGAATGGGCTGTCCTCACTTTCTGTGTCTGTGTCTTCCATCTCCATCTCACCACCCCACTGAAACCTCTTAACAAATCCTACAGGACTTCTTCGTCCTCATCTGACTTCATCTTTAGCCACATACAACCTTGTTGACCATTTTCTCCAACCCTCCTTTCCATGGTAAGTGCTTGACCACTACACCACTAGGGATCCATCTTGCTCAAGAGACCCATCTTAAACACATGAACTAAAAATCTTTGACATTTACTTTTCTTCAAAATGGAAAAACAAAAAACAACTATAACCATTATGAATTATTTCATTGATCTTTATGATCTGAACTCAAAAGTTTCTCCCAAGTGGCATTACTGACATTTTGAGACAGGTAAGTCTTTACTGTGGGGGCTGACCCGTGCACTGTAGGATGTTGAGCAGTGGTACCCTCCCACTTGAGACAATTTCAATTATTCTCTGTAAACTGGTTGACTCCCAATTCTAGGTATCTAGCCAATGCCAACTGTCTATGAGGGGCAGGGTGGGTTGGCGCACAATCACACACACTAAGAACCAGAAACACTGTCCTAAATAAAGTTTAAAATGTTTTTCATTGAAGAAATGTCACCTGCAGGCTTAGGAGAAACATCAGAGTCCTCAATTTCACTTCCTTCTGTCCAGTCAGTGTCACTTTTGGCAGTGTTTTTCCCAAAGCTACTCTTGGTGTTTTTATTCGGCTGCAGAGGAAGCAAGTCTGGGGATGTATACGCCTGTACAAGGTGGTCATCATCCAATTCCTCCTCAGAACTAAAGGGGGGAGTCCTAAACAAATTAAAACCAAAACAGGTGGCGCTATTTCCATCACTGTAAGTATTAACAAATTATGCCTCCTAAAGGGGTCAGACTTCCACAGGTCACCCCGACACAGCACGACAAAGAGTGACATGCCCATGGATAGAATGGCAGTGGGGTCAGGAGTTACGCAAAAGGTGAGTTATTCCAGATCTGCCAATCTTGAGGCATATTTATCCAAATGTATTGACGCTATAGTTCCACTCTAAATCCAAATTTACGTATCCATCATATTCTTGGTTTGTACCCACCGAAGAAAAATTTATCAAGGAAAGAAAAACAATTTTCCTCACTAAAACGATTCCAACTTTTTAAACTGTTATTACTTGCAATTTGCATCTCTACTGCATCTTAAAAAGAACTTATATACATACACAATCTCATTTGATTTTTTAAATTACCAGGTAAGATATGTATTATCACTTCCTTTTAAGATACACAGAAGTTTACAGGAGTAATCAAAACAAACTCACTGCTGTCCCATCAATTCTGGGGCAACTCCGTGGAGCAGAATGGAACCGTCCCGACGGTTTCCAAGGCTGTAAATCGTTACAGAAGCAGACTGCCATGGCTTTCTCCTGCGGAGCGGCTGATGAATTC
Source organism: Chrysochloris asiatica (assembly GCF_000296735.1). Lineage (NCBI taxonomy): Eukaryota > Metazoa > Chordata > Mammalia > Afrosoricida > Chrysochloridae > Chrysochloris > Chrysochloris asiatica. The sequence goes on along the minus strand of NW_006408523.1, from coordinate 17,490,115 downwards.
AAACTGCCTACCTTTCAGTACCCACTGTACCACCAGGGATCCTCTATAGGGGTATTCATTTATTCAATAAATATTGATATTTATGAGAGACGGTGTCAGGCTTTTAAATGTTGATGCATTTATACTATGCTCCATGAAATGAAGTTCCAAGGACATTGATTTTGTTGTTAAGTGCCGTCGAGTCGGTTCCGACCCATAGCGACCCTGTACAGGGTTTCCGAGGGTGTAAATCCTTACGGGAGTAGAAAGCCTCATCTTTCTCCTGCAGAGCGGCTGGTAGTTTCGAACCGCTGACCTTACGGTTCACAGCCCGATTTGTAACCACTATGCTACCAGAGCTCCAAGGACATTAGGTGCATGAAAAGTACTTTTGAAGGATAAAATATTTATAACATCAATGCCTCAATGGAGAAATACTTATGGCAGCGATATTTTCAGAATAAAGCAGTCATGATGAAATTTAACTGTGATAAAGTTTATTTGTAACCAATGACAATAATATGCCTACAATTTATTGAGTACTCACTAAGTACTAGGCCAATTTGTAGAAGTAGGCTGAGATACAAGCAGTTTTATCTCCATATTACAGAGAGGAAAACTGAGACTTAAGACAGGTAAACAACAGAATCAACAGCACACTGAGCTAAAATGCTTAGTATCTTAAAAGAATCTAAGAGAATAGCTTAGAACTCTAAAGTATTATCTGGAATAAATCTACATTACCATGGATCCAGGCTTGAAAACCCAACAGCATGTAATTTTCACATTTATTGAGAAATTACTGGACTTTGGGGCAGGGTACAGAAATGACAGAGGTGTGCTTAGTGGAAGCCACAATGTGATGAGCCACAATGCTAATGACGTAAGAAATTACAGCTATAAAGCCATGTCACAAAGAGCATACTACATAGTTAGAAGTCACAAATTTGTAACATCGAATAATTATAGCTTTGTTGTTGGTTAAGTGCTTTGGAGTTGGTTCTGACTCACAGTGACCCTGTATAGGGTTTCCAGGGTGGGTTTGAACAGCTGACCTTGCAGTTAGCAGTCCAGTGCTGATACTACAGCGACACACCAGGAGTCCTTTGGCTAACCACAATAAACATGCTCATTTACAGTGAACGGAATATTCACTGAAACGATTGCTTTAAATTACCTTCCCCTACCCAAGTACTACCAGCCGCTCCGCGGGAGAAAGATGAGGCTTTCTACTCCCGTAAAGATTTACACCCTCGGAAACCCTTACTGGGTCGCTATGGGTCGGAACCGACTCGATGGCACTTAACAACAACAACAACAACCCAAGTACTCACGTAATAGTTGGAGGCTTTCTGGGAAAATTATCTTCTACATTTTTCCTGATTCTAAAAAAACAACAGAAAACTATTTCTAAGCTGTCTGATTTAATAATATAACATAACGTTCTATGTAAGTGGTCATTTTTGCTTCTAATGCGTATTAACGAGGGAGAGCAACAACAAAAATCTCTTGGCCTATCAACATGAGACTGGTAGGAATTCCTCATGTCATTCTCTGCTGGGTCAAGCATAAGAAGAGAATTTCAGGTTAAAAATACTCACTTTGGAGCAGATGTCCTATCAGTAAAAACAGGTTTTTGTCTAACCAGATTTCTGCTTTTCCGAGGAAGTTGTACAGCTTTGGGAATTTCTCCAGTTGAAAGGGAATCCATCTGAGCAGCAATGTACTTATCTGCAAGAGTCGTATCATTCATGAGTCTCACTGCCTTTGTGAGCAGTCAGTGAGAAGCAAAAGCAATCATGCAATACTGTACAACTGCTGTGGGAACAAACAAGCACGTCTCTGAAGTTCAAAGTCAAGACTACAGACTTTAAATATCTATAAATGTAAAAACAAAATCAGAAGGCCGTACAGGTATGTAGGCCTTGATGTCCACTGGGACAACTTGCAAGTGCACAGAGGTCTGTTGTTTAGTTTTTGAAGAGAAAGTGGTTCTCCTTTTGCTGACTTTCCCCTAATAGTTTTAAAGATCCTCAGCCCCAGACTCTTGCAGCACTGGACCAGGGGTGGGCCAGAAGCAGGTGAGGCAGAGGGCATTGGCTCTCAGGTTTTGTTCTGCAGGCAGGCAGACAGACGGAAGAGACAGGGCTGTGGTTCCAGGCTGCTCCTGCTGCTCAGGCCGACAGACCAGCATCATTCCCTCCTCACTGACCCTGTCTGCTCCTGCTCCAACCTGCTCAGTCACCACGGCTGTTGCCTTCTATTCCTCCAACCTCCACCAGCAGTTCCAGCAGCAATGGTGGCAGCCACAGGACAAGCAGATGCAAGCTCTCATAAGATTTTAATATGGTGATCGTGGCACGTCCAAATCACTTACCATCTTAGTTCACAGAACATAGTGTGAAAAGTAAGTGACACACACCTGTACCTAAGAGTTCAAGCCGTAAAGGAGTTGCCAATTAAACACAACTCACTTTTTATGTAAATTAATCTAAAATTTTGGAAAGGTTGTTAAATGTCGAATTTCACTCCCATCTGCAGAGCTGAGATGGAAGTTGGTAACAGGCCTACCTGAAAACTGTAATGTTCTCTCCTCAATTTTACAGCTAACTTCATGTTCAAGGACTTCTCGAATTTGCTGAATGTTAGGTAATTGTCGTTCTCTCTCATGTCTCACCGATTCCACAGTTCTCAGCACTCTATTCAAGTGATCGCTTGGAATACCACGTATCTCCTAAAGAAACGAAAGGTTAACTTAATCCAGTATCATGGGTGGCTTTCATTTCATGGGTACACGTCAATATTAACTAGGCAAGTCTTTCAGCCCATCCTTCCTGAGCTCCAGCTGTATGTCAGGTAGAAGAAACCCCAACATATAACACACAGCTGTGAGTCAAAAGGACTCATAAGGCATGTGTATGACCTTCGATGGCTGGTCAGCCAATGCAAAGCTGAGTGTGATGTGGACCCAAGAAGTTCACAAGGGCTGGAGGAGGTCCCAGGAGAGAGGTCCCAGGAGACTCCAGAGGCCAGGGGAGGCTTTAAGGGGAGGCTAGCGTTGTGTTCTAAAGAATGATAGGACCAATAAAATAGAAACAAGGGGGGCATTTCCAGATGGGTAGGGATACCTTGTCAATGCAATGGTGCAAATGGTTTACAATCATCTACTAACCCACTCAGACAGTATTTAACTGTTCTAACTAATGTATGTAGTTTATGTTTTTTACTTTTTTTGTAGGGCACTAAGAGACAAATTCATGAGTTTGGAAGTCAAACAACTCTACCATTCGAACTCTATTAACTTAGACAAATTATTTAGCTTGTCTAAATTTTGTTTCTTCATATAAATAATAATAGTAATGTTGTTCTTGTTGTTATTTAGTGCCGTCTACTCAGTTCCGACTCATAGCCACCCTGCTTAGGGTTTCTGAGGAGTGGCTGGTGGTTTGAACCACCAACCTCGCAGTCCAGTGTTTATCCTACAGCGGCACACCAGGACTCCAATAATAGTAACTGTACCTATTCTAAGGGTGGACTCCTGGTGTGGTGCTGTAGGATCAGCACTGGACTCCTAATCACAAGGTCAGCGGTTCAAACCCACCTGTAGCTCCTCAGAAATCCTATATAGGGTCTGACGCGATGGCACGTAACGACAACAACAACATTATAAGAGTAAGGAGCACTGGTGGCTCTGTAGGATCAGCACTGGACTGCTAACCACAAAGTTGGCAGTTTAAACCCACAAGTATCTCCATGAGAGAGAGATGAGGCTTTCTGTTTCCAAAAAGATTTAGCCTTGAAAACCCTATCTATATATACAGGGTCACAATGAGTCGGAACTGACTCGACAGCACGTAACAACAACAACACTAACTTAAAGATTGGCAGTTTAAGTCCACCTAGCAGCACCTGGCAATCTGCTTCCATAAAAATTACAGCCAGGAACGATGAAGCACAGTTCTACCCTGTAACGCCATGGGTCGGAATGGACTCGATGGCAGTAAGTTGTCAATGTTAAAAAGAATGGTGTGAAAAGGTGCCCATAACAAAATGCAGTTAAGGTCACTGGACTGTACATGTGAAAGCTGTTGAAATAGTCATTGTTTTATTACATAGTTGCCACAACAACACACAAAAAATGTAAAAAAAAAAAGACAACAGAGGCTGCATGGCATCTGGAACACTGAAATTATTCAATCTGGGAGCAATCTGAAATACAATCTTGAGTTGCTAGCTGAATGAAGGCCGCATTTGAACTGCCTGAATACAGATCCTGGAACCTTCATGACCTTCAGTCACTACTTAACCTCGATGGAAAGTAGAGAAGTTACTACTAACTACTATTTCTCGTGGAGATTTGTTTTGAGTTTTAAGTGAGTTAAGATTTGACAAGCCTCTTAGGAAGGTGCCTGGCTCACAGTGAACATCCTCCCAATAATGTGATGGCTAAATCAAGTCATATTAGCCTCTGGTCACCAAATGTACTTTCTCCTCTTCTCTGGCCATCTTTTATTTGGAAAACGAAGGAAGACAAAACTAGCAAGTATTCAACTAAATCAGTCAATAAATACAAAGACTGCACTTACTGCATCAATCCCCAAGGTCTCCAGTTTCTCCACCAAACTCTGTTCTAAAACTGCTCTTATTTCCTTAGTGAGGGAAGGATTATTCCTCAAAGCTTTCCTTAAATGTATCTTCTTGTTAGTTAATCTCTGCTCATTCTCTCTTCCTGAAATAAGGGGGGAGGGAGAATATGCTAAAAATGAATTTTAAGAAATACATATTTAAATCTCTAAACAGATAATGGTAAAATAAATAGCAATAAGCATCTGTAATGTTCTTTTGGTTTGTTTTTTTTTTGTTAAGTTCCGACCCACAGAGACCCTGTGTAGGGTTTCTGAGGAGCAGCTGGTGAGCTTGAACCACCAACCTTGCTGTTCAAACCGACCCTGCAGTCCAGTACACGAACCCAGAGGTTTGAACACTTAGCTCTGGGATACTTTAGTCATGTGACATAATATATACTGATTGAGTAGTATGAGTTATAGCTCAACATAAAGAAAACAAAAATCCTCACAATTGGACCAATTAATGACCTCATGATAAACAGTTTCAGTGTTTTTACAGATTCTTTTTCATCATTTCACTGAATTAGAACTCGATTACTAATACAAGAAGATAAATGCAGCTGTAGACACATAAAGATAAAAGAAAAAACTTATTTGAAAGTTTAATGTTTGATCGCTAAAAAACACTTCACTATTTCTTTATGAATTCATCTCTCCTAGGTCCAGTTAGTGTTTATGTATCCTTTTATGCAGAAAAGGTCTTATTCATTTTAAATAAATTTAAAATTGTATGTAGTGAATAAAAAAGTTCATACAAAATTTCACACTATGAAAATTATTACCCCGACTTCACAATATTTCACCAAAATATAAACGAGATCAAAGAGAGAGAGTCTTAGGGAAAGTATATTTTGTCTAAACCACCCAAATGTAAAAAACAAAACACACACTTTAAAAAAAATAATAATATTCTCTCTTTTCCTTCTGTATTCCTCCCTGATGCCCCACCAAAAAAAACTGTCTACTTTCAAAGAATTTACAGAAGGATGATCTCATGACCTTTTATAATATCTAGTTTAAAAGAGTTCAGAGAAGGGAAATCTAGTGGTCTTTGAAAGACTGAGTGTTTGGGTCAAAGGAAACTAGGAGCTACATACAGCCTTCAATATGGAGTTGCATCTCAACATAAAGAAAACAAATATCCACACAATGGGACCAAAAGCAGCATCAAGAGAAGCAGAAAGTACTGACATCAAGGATTTCATTTTACTTCGATCCACAATCAGTGCTCATGGATCCTATAGTTCAGAAAGCAAACAACGAATTAACTACATTGGGCAAATCAGCTGAAAAAGATCTCTTTAAAGTGTTCAAAAGCAAAGACGTTACTTTGAGGACTAAGGTGTGACTGATCCAATCAATGGCATCTAAAAACACCTCAAGTGCATGTGAAAGCTGGACAATGAATAAAGAAGATCAGAGAAGAACTGATGCATTTGAATTACGATGTTGGTGGAAAATACTAAATAAACCATGCACTGCCAGAACAAGCGAATCTGCCTTAGAAGTACAGCCAGAATGCTTCTTAGAAGAGATGAAGTCGAGACTTCATCTTACTTTTTAGACATGTTATCAGAAGGGACCAGTCCCTGGAAACAGATCATCATGCTTAATTAAGTAAAGGGTCAGGGAAAAAGAGAAAGATCCTAAGCAAGATGGATTGACGGTGGTGGGCGTGTGCCGTGAGTCAGTTCCAACTCATAGCGACCCTGCAAAGGGTTTCCAAGGCTGTAAATCTTTACGGGAGCAGAAAGCCTCATCTTTCTCTGGCAGAACGACTGGCACTTTCAAACTGCTGACCATGAGGTTAGCAGCCCAATTCATAACCAATGCACTACCAGATCTCCTTGGATTGGCAGTAGCTGTAACCATTAGTTCAAATATATCAACCACTGTAAGACAACTGCAGAACAGAGCAGCATTTCATCCTATTGTACATAAGGTTGCAATAAGTTAGAACCGACTCGACGGCACCTACCATGAACAGTGACACTTGGTAGAGTTCAGACTTTTACTGAATACTAAATCCGAATCTGGTAGAATGTGACGTGTGAAGTATCATTCTGGGTCTAGTCTCGGACCAGGGGAATTACCCAATAAAAATCACATCAAATGCTTTCCCTGAGCCTGGAGCTGCCGGAGTAGCCACAGGTAGGTAAGATCTTCAGGTACCCACAGTATCTTCAGATTTATAAAAGATCTTGAATAAAAATGCCCTTTGTTTATGATGTTTTCTAAACACCACTTCAATAATATTTCTGTCAACTAATAATTAATTTTACTAAAAGCAAACTATGTGGTGCTGTAGGAAAAGCACGGGACTGCTAGCCACAAGGTCGGAGGTTCAAACCCACCAGCCACTCCTTGGAAACCCTATTCAGAGTTGCTATGAGTCAGAATCGACTCAACAGTACTTAACAACAACTCTCAGTACATTGAAAAGAAAATTTTAAAATCATCCAAGATGCAAATTATAATAATTTTATGCAACTGAAGATTGATTGGAGGCAATCTTAAATTTAATATTCTCAGAATTCATACTACCATTTTTCCCACCAATGCTTTCAAATATTCTGAAACCACACACAAAATAGTGCTTTTGGTCTAGGAACTATCAATACATCAGAATTGAGTGGCCTCAATTACTGGTCTCAGCTTCTATTTATCCATTAGGTCTACAACTACAAAAGTACATCAAAGACTCAATGCAAACCCCCTTCCAAGACTAAGACTCAATGGAAATGCACGCTCTGATTGGTGACCACACACATCACCGATGGGGATAAGTGGGGTAAAAGCAGCAATGAAGCGGCAAGCTAAGCCCAACAATGTTCAGTGGACTTCTGTGGACCCAGCTGGGGACCTGGTTGGCAAGCAGTGTGAAGAGACCTGGGGACTCTTGGGCCCAGAGTCAGTGGCATGGCCACGAAGGACTTGAATAGGAGAGTGGAGCTACTGGCTGACAGGAAGAGAGGACATATGCACAGGAGCACCCACACTTGCAGATGATACCCACGTGACCTGGACCAGATGACTAGATGATCGGAGCTCAACCAGGAGAGGAAAGAAGAGGGGATAAAGAAAGAAAGAAAAAAAAAAAAAGAGTTAGCTGATACAGTCTGATGAACTTGACCTATACTTATGGAGCAGCGACTCAAAAGAGGGAACAAATCCTCACAGCAAGAAACATTCACACACACTCCCACACACAGAGTGGACGGAGAAGGGCAGCTTGAACATTGGATACTCAAATGGGGATGGGGGAACTACAAAGGCAAGAAGTGAATGGCTTACAAGCTTTCACGAGGGAACCTAGATTCAGACGGAATGGAGGAAGGCAGAATCTCCACTGAGTAGTATCCAGTCTGTCTAGGCGGGGCTGATGAAATGAAATGTAAATGGATCTCTTGTGATACAATAGTGAATAATTGTTATCAGGACTGCTTGTGAGGGTTGGAATTGTAAAGGTGGACATTTTGTGGCAAGGAGGTGAGTGACTAACTTTTCAACCTAGGAGCAGAGGTCCCTGGGACCATCAAGGGAGAAGAGTGGAGAGCGGGACTCTACCCAGAGAAGCAGTGATGCCTGAGATGGAGGCAGAGACGATGACTTGGAGAGATGGAGCTGTTGGGGACTTTGGACACAGAGAGGGAGAGGGGTTGTGTGCTGACGACCGGGGAGCAGGTTTGTAGTGTACACCCTTTGGCTGGCTGATGATGCATGGAGGGGATTGTAACCATAGCAATGAAATGATAGACAATAGGATGAATGTAAAACTAATGTTCTCCCATGTAAACTATCACATAATTCACAATAAAACATTAAAAAAAAAAAAATGTTGAAACTTACACTCTTGAAAAGGCCAGGACAATTGTACTGAGGAATTTTTTCCCATTTTGACAATGTACCTGCTCATTCTTCGAAGGGTGGCAAGGGCCACCCTATGAGAATTTTGTTGGGAAACCTTACACATCCATCCTACAGCCCTGTTAGTGTCTCTTCAGACTTCTTTTTGTTCCACAAATTAAAAAAAAAATTTTAAAGGAACACATTTTGAGACCCTCAAGGATGCCAAAGCTGTCATTTTGATGTAGTTTAAATTGAAGAACGCAGAGTTCTTCGGGAAAGGGTTAGAGAGATGGAAACACCGCTTACAGAAGCAAATGTTAAGCTGTCGAGTCAGTTCCAACTCATAGAGACCTTGTATAGGGCTTCTGAGGAGGAAAGTGTAGGTTTGAACTGCTGACCTTGTGGTTTGCAGTCTAGTGCTGATCCTACAGCACCACACCAGAAGACCCACAGAAACAAACAGATGGAGAATATGTTGAGTAATAATATCTACACATTTTGATATTTTTGTTTAATAAATGTTTCTACGATTTTATAGTAATACTTTTTGATTTACTCCCTAGATATGGGTTATGAGAAGACAAAGCTCGGAAGTAAAGGTACCATCGTTTCAACAGACACAATCTCCCCACTTTCGTTTACCAATTATGTAGGGATAACTTTTTGGCCTGTATCTCAGATAGAAACAAAACAGCACAGAAGGCTCTCAGCTCTGTCTGCTCCCGGGCATGGGCCACATAAAGTGTTCAAGTGATGCTTGGAATGGCTTAGGCACAGCTTAGAAGAGTTACAAAGCCTTTAGACAACAGTGGTTGGATTTATTTGCTTATTTATCCAGTTCGTGTTTAAGTTCTCACTCCTGATGTCCAGTTCATTTTGATGACCAAGTTCCTCAAATAGGGCAGATTAAGCATTTCCATCTGTTCTCAAATTGACTAGATTTTTGGTGTTTTCCTTGGAAAGCTATTTATGAATAAGTGAGAGATGCTTTATAAGGAAGACTCCTACAAAGATGGGGCTGGCCCACCTAAGCAATAGAGAGAGTACACAGTCCCCTACACACATGGGGTTGCCATGGGTCAGAAGTGACTCAATGGTACTAACAGCAACAGTTAATACAGAATGCGTCTCAGATGGTCTTATATCTTATCTCTGCATCTTCTCTAGAGTCCTGGTGTAGCGCTGTGGGTTAAAGCGCTGGACTGCAAAGTCAGTTTGAACTGCAAGGTCGGTGGTTCAAGCTCACCAGCCGTTACTCAGAAACCTTATATAGGATTGTTATGGGCAGAACCGACTTGACAACACTTAACAACAACATGCATCTTGTCTATGAAGCTGTCCAGGGAGCTCCCTGAAGGCAGATTGTATGTTTCATGCATTTTCTAAGACCTTTACAATGCTGAGAGTCTAATACATACTCTACTTGTTCTTTTCTTCGATCAATTTTACTGAGTCATAATTTAAGTACCATAACATTCCCTGTTTTCAAGTGAAAAAAGAAAAAAAGACTGTAGAGTAGACAGGGAAAAAAAAAAAAAACCATAACTTTATATAAAGGTAGAGTTAATCACTTGAAAACCAAACATAACTTCAGGTTTGAGTTTATCTTAGTGAACAATATGTGCTTAATATTGTTCACTAAGATAAACAAAACTTTACAGAGATCAGCATTTCCTCTGATTAAAATTTCTGAAACACACCCAAGCAGAAGGCCATGCTAATGCATTAGAACCTACACATGTGATTAGGTATATCCGCCATACAGCACAGCACTGACGGTAAGCAATTAATTGTAGTGCCAATCAAGTAATCAAAGAAAAGGAATTAATTTTTAGTCAGAAGGAACTTTATCTACGTCTAGTGACGAACTTCCTTTTCTACATAAGGATATTAGAGCCAGAGAGGATAAAGACACTTGTCCTAAGTCTACTAAGTAAGCCCTACGAAGCTCAGACCGACCCAGCTTTCTGTTCTTTCTTCACGTTAAAACTATGGGAAGCAAAAAACGTAATTCCAGCCCTGTCACTAATTAAACTCCACAACGTGAAGCAAGTTCTTAAACGGCCTGTTTCAGGTTTCCAAAATATAAAATGGCCTCTAAGATCCATTCTAGCCCTCACATTCTAATGCCCGATAAAACATCAGCATCAAGTATTACTCTGTACAAACCTGTCAAAACAAACAAACAACAAGTATGCAGAAATAGCCATGAGTTGTTGTCAGAAAGAACCACCATGTTTTTTGCAAACTTCAACTGGGCAAGCATTTATCTGCAGAATGGTAGCACACGGTGAGGGATTTATTGATGGGAATTAATCTGCTACCATGTGCTGAGCCCACAGAGGTACTAGTCTTGCAGCCCTCTCCAAGTCTCCCATCAGAGCTGTGTGAGAGTGGCAGAGATTTTCTTTCTCACCCAGCCCCCCAAAGGCGATAACACCCATGATGGCAGTTCATGTCACTGAGGCCACACTCACATCTGACCATGTGTAGGTAGAGGTCTAGAGGATACCTGGGCAAAACGATGCAGAAGGGAGAACACAGATGGAGCTGAAGGGTAAGAGACCACACTGGACATCGGTGGGCAAACCACTCTTCCTCTTGGAACCCTAGATGACTCACTGTTTTAAATGAGTCTGAACTATAACCCTGTGGTTCCACATTGACATTGATGTATGTGACCTCCTGACACAATGTGTAAAGCTTGCTCAAGGAACAAGAGAGTTTATGTTTTTGACATTAATAAAGGCTAAGCGTATGTTACTTGCAAGTAAAGGGATACAGTTCTTCGAAACTTAAATAGGATTCAGACTGGCCAACAGGATGGTGGAAAATCATCTAAAGACAGTATTTTAAAACACTATTTCTCTTTACATATAAGGACCACAAATAAAGTCTGGCAATGAAAGTGTAGAAGGCAGAGAATTGGGGGAGCCCAAGGAACAAGTATGTGCTTCTACACTGGGTGACAGCTACTCATACTTGCTGAATGTGGATGACTGCCCTATTTTTCAAGAGAAGTCAGATATTCAGATATTCATAAGAAATATTCTGACTCCTAAATATTGGCCACCAATTGTAAAAAGTTTGCCAACAGTGGACAGTTCAAACAAATCACTTATGTGGAATAGATTTAGCCTTCAGACCTCCCACTGAGACCTGGGTCAGGGCCACCTTTATGGCTGCTGGCTTCTTTGCTAGTGATTCAGCCTGCTCAGTTTTATTTGACAATGGAACACGGAGAGTCTTACATAAGAACCTGACAATATTCTTTAGAAGTTCTTATCTAAAAGAAGCTTCAAATGCCACCAACAACTTTTCATGTCTCTTTTTATACTTTTTTTTTTT
>NW_006408523.1:17472965-17475221 GCF_000296735.1 Chrysochloris asiatica | reverse complement strand
CCTGCTTGGTCGGGTATTCTGTGTTGTTGTTGGCGGAGCTCTCTGCTATATGTCCACCCGATCCGCCATCTTGTTTGTTCTCCCCTCTTTTATACTTTTAATGTATCTATAGACACTGATTTCAGAGAAGAAATGGTGTGTTTTTTTTTTAATATTGGAACAGCAATTACATAGAAAAAAAGAGCACAAGAAATGGAGGAACTGAAACAGAATCCCGAACCCGTGTTAACTATGAACAACTACTTGGTTGGGAAGATAGGAAGTCCTAAACTAGGTAAGTAGCTTGAGTGAAATACAGAAAATCAAGAAAGACTGCAAAGGTACGTGGAAGCAAAACTTTTAAGAGCCCTATTTAAAGCTATCAAAAAGGTACTGATGATTAACATAGCAAAACCAAAACTTGCAAATATACATGGAGATACTATGCATTTAGGCCTCTCTCAGTCAACTTTCAATGTGTAGTCTTTTAAAAATGATTTTTTTACAAGTCTACAGAACACAAAAAGGATATATAATAAACATTAAGAGTTTATATACTTGAATGGATCATTTTACTTCCTGACAAAAATGACCAAACCACATAAAATTTTCAAATTTGCTTTCTCCCAAGAAGTGCTTCGCCTCTCATGCTTCAGACATATTGTCAGGAGGGACCAGTCCCTGGAGAAGGACGTCGTGCTTGGTAAAGTGGAGGGACAGAGAAAAAGAGGAAGGCTGCCCCCAACGAGAAGGATTGGCGCAGCAGCAGCAACCCTGGGCTCAAGTGTAGCAGCAACTGGGAGGATGGCGCAGGACGAGGCGGTGTCACCTTGTGTTGTGCATAAGGTCGCTATGAGTCGGAACCGACTCAACGGCACCTAACAACAACAACAACAACAAAGAAGTGCTATACAGTAAAGCATTAGTCTCAATAGAGTAAAGATGATAATAAACGGACTCAAATGCACTTGTTTTCCGGAACCACAACTGTGGCGTTATAAAGCACTCCTCATCAGGTTTTTTAAAAAAACATTTTCATAAACTTCAACAATTGCTAGAAGCTCAGAATTTGCAAATAAAACAAGGAACAACAGTTGCAATTATCTCCCAATACCTACAGCGGCTCAAAAGTTCTACCATGTTATTTTACACAATAGGCATTAAGATACTTCACATTCTTTGCTATTAAAAAAAAATATTTTTTTAATGAGCATTGTATCTATCCATCTCAGAATATGAAAAAAATCCCCACTGTAAGATACGTATTTTCTTATCACCTGACTGGTATGCCACACCTGTGTACAGATTTGTTGTCTGATCAGAAACAGTCTGCCTGGAGAGGAAGAGTTTACATTTCTTTTTAAGCTCCCTGACGCAGGCACTACCCTCATTCGTCTGTTTGCATAAGAAAAAAGTAAAGCAGGGTACAATGTAACAGAATATTAGATGAATAAGACAGCTGAATGCTATCTATAGATTGAACATACAGCCCAAACCTAAACATCTTAGCTAATTTGGATACAGTATGATAAAAACCACTAGCTTGTATTTTCAAGGCTTGGGTTTTAGCATACTAATATAATCTATGCACATCAACCCTGATCAAACCCTTTTTACCTTTTTCTTCCTCTGAAAGTTCTTCTATTGGTTCCAGCATGTGCGACGAGAATGCCTGTTCTAGTAAGGAGGAAAAAATAAGAACAGAACAAAACAGGACAAGAGCAAAGTAAAATTAGTTTCCTTTCAAACAATTTTGAAAGATATTAATTCCATGGTTTTTTAATCATGCTTAAATAAGATTTTACTGCGGTCATGTTAAAGCTGGTCATTCTTTCTCATGGTATCTTCTCATTTTATCTTTTCCATTAGCTCTACCTCAGCAATTATATTTGTAAATAATCAGGTTAAGGTTTCCACTCAGCAACCTAGTGCCTAATGTGAGTCCTCTGAGACACAAAAACACAACCGTAAAAGATTTTCATTATTCATTCCTTAAAAAAGCACTTCCTTTATAAAATAGTTTGATCAAGTGGCTAAATAGAAAATTAATGAGACTATTTCAATTCCCAAAGATTGAAAAAATGAAAAAAACAAATAAGACCTTCATACTGCAATGCCTCATTTGGCCCCTGAACTTGCGCTGGACCTTCAAGGGCTAGGACCAAGATGGTAAAGGTCTCAAGGTGACCCTAGGGTGGGCTCCAAGACATAGACCCATTCTTACACACCTCTGTGTGCCTACCCTGCTTTTCAAGACCTAGATTTGCCCCTGATGGA
>NW_006408523.1:17471838-17472455 GCF_000296735.1 Chrysochloris asiatica | reverse complement strand
TGTCACTCTTCCCGGGTAAATGTTACTATGCAGAACCAAGGGAGCATGACTAAAACTAAAGTCCATCCTATAGACAATGGGAAGTTTCCTTCATGGGAAAAATCAACTTTTGGCTAAATGTTTGCCAACAGCAGTCAAGCATCACATATGGAATAAAAAGGAACCAGGAAGTCTGTTTTGCATCGTGCATAGTTCACTCATCTTCAACACAGGGAACCTCCCGGTCTAGCTCTCCACTTCCACCCACAAGGCGGAGGTCATCTCATTCTACTGCCAGACCCCAGAGTGGGCACCAAACAAGAGCAACACCAGCCAATAGTGACCAAGTACTATTATGCTGCCAGACACCACACAAAGCGACTTTCAAGTATTATCTCAGGTTTAATTTCTGTCTACACCAAGTAAGGAACAACAGTTGCAATTATCTCCCAATACCTACAGCGGCTCAAAAGTTCTACCCTGTGAATATTATTTTACACAATAGGCATTAAGATACTTCGCATTCTTTGCTATTAAAAAAATATATTTTTTTAATGAGCATTGTATCTATCCATCTCAGAATATGAAAAAAATCCCCACTGTAAGATACGTATTTTCTTATCACCTGACTGGTATGC